>NW_022045449.1:517255-666959 GCF_003957555.1 Calypte anna | reverse complement strand
GCTTACCCAGGTAGCTCCCTGGTGCTGGCAGAAGCTGTGGCTGGCACGAGACAGGGAGTACAGGGCAGGCTCCTGGTGCTGGTGAGAGAGCGATGAATTGCTCATGGCTGCTCACAGCTCCAGCTGATGCCCAGAAGATTTCTGAGGGGACTTTTCAGGAGTCCCTTCAGGGCAGGCCTTTTCTGCTTCTGGCCGGGCTCTCCTCAGGCTCTGCTTTCACTTGTCTCTCCCAGACATGGAAAGCTCTTTCTGCACTCTGTAGAAGTTACACAGATCCCAGTTCTCCTCAGCCCTTGTCTGAGCTGCTCCTGACCCCCTGCACACCCAGTGATGACTCTGGACAGGTCCTACTGCTGCTAGGAGGGGTCTGCAGGGCAGAGCTGAGCACTCAGTGGGTGGGATGGGGGCTGTGAGTACTGGGGACAGAGAAAGAGCTGCAGACAGCAGAGATGGGCAGGGATGGAGAGGGAGCTGCTTCCTGGAAGAGGATGGCACAGGGGATCCCTGCACCTCCCAGCCATCCCCTGCAGAGCTGCTGCCCTCCCTAGAGCTAAACCCTGCTCTCTGCCACACAGCACAGTCCCCCAGTCCTTCAAATCATGGGCACTGAATTCTGAGGATCCTTCCAGCAGCCCCCTCACCAGAGAAGAGAAATGCTGGAGTCTCTGCCTGTGTCTCCCTTTCCCGACTCTCTTGGCAGCAGAACTTTGGCAGGTTCCCCTCTTGCCCCTGCTGCTGCTCCCCTTGTTCTTCCCCTTGTTTTTGCTGGGCTAGGGGTGAGGATTCAGGTGCATCTCAGACACTGATGCTGCAGGTCCTGTCCTTCCACTGTGTCCATGGACGAAAAGAATCCCAACTGCCTGAGATTTTGGGCTGTGGGGACTGCAGGTGTGAGGCTGGGGGTCAGCCCACCCTCCCATCAGGATACCCCATCTTTAGGGTTGTTACCTCTTTATGCAGCTCAGAGCAGGACTGATGGACAAGAGGGGCTGTCCTCACTCTGCACTCTGCACTAAGGGAGAGTCCCTTTGCCTCTCAGCACCCTTATGGTTTCACTTGCAGAGCAGCAGAAACACCAGGGGCTCCTGTATTATAATTTTCCTCGTGTGTTTTTGAGAAATTGTTTCAGAGCAAACAATGCTGTATACCATCATCTCTTCTCTTCAGTCTGGTCATGCATTGGGGTGACAATGATATACAGATCTTCCATGTCAAGACCGGATTTAATCTGAGATCCCCCCCTCTTCCTTTTTACCAATTGCTGTAGGATAGCATATATGCCTCCTCCTCCTTTTTGGACTTTCAACCATGATAAGCCAGGGTGTTTGAAAGGGATATTCCAAAGGAGTTCATGAAATGGGAGAAGATGTTTGTGCTTCTCTAGAAGAAATTTTTACATGTTTTTTGAATTAACACTGCCCTAACTTCTCCCTTTTTTTTTTTTTTTTTTTTTTTTTTTTTCCCCTGAAAGATCTATATCTGTAGTGCCATCAGATGTCCAACAGCAGCTCCATCAGGCAGTTCCTCCTCCTGGCATTTGCAGACAGGCAGGAGCTGCAGCTCTTGCACTTCTGGCTCTTCCTGGGCATCTACCTGGCTGACCTCCTGGGCAACGGCCTCATCATCACCACCATCGCCTGTGACCACCACCTCCACACCCCCATGTACTTCTTCCTCCTCAACCTTTCCCTCCTCGACCTGGGATCCATCTCCACCACTCTGCCCAAAGCCATGGCCAATTCCCTCTGGGACAACACGAACATGTCCTGAAAGGGATGTGCTGTACAGCTCTTCTTCTTTCTCTTTTTTATTGTAGGGGAATTTTATCTCCTGACCATCATGTCCTACAACCACTACGTGGCCATCTGCAAACCTCTGCACTACGGGACCCTCCTGGGCAGCAGAGCTTGTGTCCACATGGCAGAAGCTGCCTGGGGCAATGGGTTCCTCTATTCTGTGATTCACACAGCCAATACATTTTCCCTGCCCCTCTGCCAGGGCAATGCCCTGGACCAGTTCTTCTGTGAAATCCCCCAGATCCTCAAGCTCTCCTGCTCACACTCCTACCTCAGGGAACTTGGGCTTGTTGTGGTCAGTGTATGTGTATCTTTTGGGTGTTTTGTTTTCATAGTGGTGTCCTATTTGGAGATCTTCAGGGCTGTGGGGCTGTGCTGAGGATCCCCTCAGAGCAGGGAAGGAACAAAGCCTTTTTTCACATTCCTCCTTCACCTGGCTGTGGTCTCCCTGTTCATATGCACAGCCGTCTTTGCCTAGCTGAAGCCCCCCTCCATCTCCTCCCACTCTCTGGACCTGGTGCAGTCCTTTCTGTACTCAGTGGTTCCTCCAGCAGTGAACGCCCTCATCTACAGCATGAGGAGCCAGGAGCTCAAGGGTTCTCTGAGGAAACAGCTAATGTTTTTCAGCATCCATAGACTGTGCCCTGTCCTCTGCAAATGACTCAGTTTGAGTCAGGATAACCCAAGTATTTATTTTTATCTTTTTCCCTTTTCTTCAGCTGTGATTTTATTTTCTTCAAATGTTGTTATTCATCTCTCTTACTGTAATGTCCACCAGCATTTTTGACCAAGAAATTTCATGTAAATGGAGGGCCTCCACTCAATTTAAGTGAAATAAATGAACCTGTAGCAAATATTTTGTCTTTTGTTGCTGTTCCATGTTTCATTAATGAATGGGAAGTGAAACCCCCTCCCTGGCTGCAGCAGCCCTGGGAAGACTGCTCTGCGCCTGGAGCAGTCAGAGCTCTTGAGAAGCACAAGGGCCAGGGCTGTTGTGCTGGGCTGGGCAGAGGAGATGGCCCCGAGGGGCTGCAGATCTCCTGGAGAGGAGAGCAGGGGACACAGGGTGCCTCCTGCTCCTTTTGCCATGCATGGTCAGCCATCTGAGGCTCTGAGATCTCTCTGCCCCCCTAGGATCTGCTGTGCCCTTCAGAGGGGCTGGGGCTGTGGTGGGACTGCCCAGAGCAGCCTGGGCTGGGCACTGGTGTGGGGCCAGCAGCAACTGGGCTGTGCTGGGAGAGAGGGGAGGGGAGGTGGGAGAGCCTGGAGGGAGCTGTTCTGGGCTGGCAAGTGAAACCATTGCAGAGAAAGACATGGGTATGTAACTGGCCCTGAATGGCCATGGAGGGAAGACACCAATGGTGCTGAGGAACTCAGTGCCTTCTGGGATGGAATCTTTCCTCAGAAGCATTCCCAGACCTCTCTGCTCTGTGAAAGGCATCAAGGAGCAGAAGAGCTCATCTGGAGAGAAATCTCAGAAGGACAAGTGCCAGTGTCTGCCCCTGCAGGGAACTCACCCAGGCCATGGCACAGGCTGGGGCTGCCTGGCTGGGAGCAGCCCCGTGGAAAAGGTCCTGGTGGGCACTTGTCATGGCTTAGGGAGGGCACCCAGGGAGACACAGCTCGCACCCCTTTGCTTTCTAAACTCCTTCTCAGAGAGGAGCCAAGGTGCTGCTGGCTTAGTGCCAGACCTGGCCCTGCTGGGGAGAGGGACTGAAATCATATGGTCCCAGAAAATGCTTGACAGCTCCTCTGACAGCACTGACAGGTACAGAGTGAAAGGACTGAGGGTCACATTAACACTTAGAGGAGTAGTTCTTTCTCTACCAAAGAAACAAAACAGGCCTAAAAAAATCAGAAAAACAAACAGTGATAAGAGCAATGTCCTGGGGTATTCCTAAGTCCGCAGCTCAGAGCAAGACAGAGTGAAGGGATGGGACCAGAAGCACCCATCCCAGACTCTGAGGCACACACACTTCTAAACCCACATCACCCTTAAGTCTGTCGATGAGCTTTTACCCATCCAGGCAAAACTCCAGACTGTACCACGGTGAAGTTTCCACAAAGGTGGTATGGGCAGTCCTTTTGGAGTGATCATGAGAAATACAGGTCTGGTCTGTCACATCCCTTCAGCAAGAAAAGGTTTCTTTTCACTTCGAAATGATGCAATCCCAAAATTTTGGTCCTTTTTTCTTTACAAGTCCCACTGCAAAGTCACACTTAAATGCTCCATATGGGTGTTCCCTAACTAAAAAAAAAAAAGAAATAGACCTGGTCCCATTCAGACACCTCAAGGTCACAGATGACCTTGACTAGTCCCCTTCACTTCTGGTGATGGCTGAGGTGGGTCTGGTGATGAGAGATGAGAGATCATAGCTCTGGTAAAAACTCTTCTCACACTAGGAGCAGCTTCAGGGTTGTTCACCCCTATGGAGTTGCTGATGTTTCAACAAGTGGGAGCTACGCCTGAAGCTCTTGGAGCAGTGGGAACATGAGTAGGGTTTCTCTCCTGTGTGGATGAGATGATGCCTGATGACATGAGAGCTCCTGGTAAAGCTCTTCCCACATTCGGGACACTTGTAGGGACGTTCGCCCCTGTGGATCCGAAGATGCTGGGTGAGACCCGGGCTGGCTGTGAAGCCCTTTCCACACTGGGGACACGTGTAGGGTTTTTCCTCAGTGTGGACATGTTGGTGATTAATCCAAGAGGTGCTCCTGTTGAAGGCTTTCCCACAGTAAGTGCAGGGATACAACTTCTCTCCTGTATGGATGTGGTGATGCTGTGATAAACTGGAACTCTGGGTAAACTCCTTCCCACACTCCAGACACTTATAGGGTCTCTCTTCCGTGTGGATGCGGTGATGCCGCGATAAATCAGAACTCTGGGTAAACTCCTTCCCACATTCCAGACACTTATAGGGTCTCTCTCCCGTGTGGATGCGGTGATGCCGCGATAAATCAGAACTCTGGGAAAACTCCTTCCCACACTCCAGACACTTATAGGGTTTGTCTCCCGTGTGGATGCGGCAATGTTTTGATAAACTGGAACTCTGGGTAAACTCTTTCCCACACTCCAGACACTTATAGGGTTTCTCTTCTGTGTGGATGCGGTGATGCCGTGATAAATCAGAACTCTGGGAAAACTCCTTCCCACACTCGGAACATTTAAAGGGTTTCTCACCTGTATGGATACGTTGATGCTTGGTGAAAGCTGATCTCCATCGAAAACCTTTCCCACAGTCACGGCAGGTGTAGGACATGGTGCCTGTGTGATGGTGTCACCGTTGGACCAGATCTGAGCTGTTGCTAAACCATCTCCTGCAGTCAGGACATCTCTGGGGTCTCTCACCCCAATGGATTTTCTGATGGTGGAGATAGGCTAAGCAGATCCTAAACTTTCTCCCCCATTCCTCACTGGTGTCAAACTTTTCTCCTGCATGGATTTCAATGATATTCAAAATTACACTTATTCCAAAATCTTTCCTATCTTTACGACACCCAGGAAGGTTTTTGCCCAGATGGATTCTCATGTTTGAGAAAGAAGCCATAGTAAGGTGATAAAATAGGGGTTGGGCTTTTTTTGTGTTGGTGGCAGCTAAAACCCTTAGAGGGCATCGGGTGGGACAGGGGTGCTGGGGTTTTAAGCCACTCCTTGCTTGAGTTGGGATCACCTCATTGCACTTACACTCCAAGAGATGATTTAGGGCTCTCCTATTTCTTTTAACAATCCCTGGTGTGATTACGGGGTCACTGCATCCCACCCAACCACTGGACTAAGACTTTGGGTCGCTTATTATGGTCCCAAATTCCCACCATGACCTGGGGTTCCCCCATCACACCCACATGCAGGATGAGCTGCCATCCACTGGGATGAGTTGGGGTCTCCTGAGATGTTTTGGGAGTCCCCGACTGTGGCTCCTGAGCCCTTGTGTTATAAAGTCCCCTAGAAGGATTCTGGACTTGCCATTCTTTTCCCTGGCTTGAGGATTATTTGTGGGTCCCCAGTTACAGTCAACAAACCCTCGGGATTACTTGAGATCCCCCATCACAGCTCTGCCCACCAGAATGTTTTGGGGTCCCTCAAATTACTTAGAGGGAGATAAAATCCCAGTTCCTCCACCCTCCAGAAGAGCTGGGGGGTCGCCAATCCCACCACCCTCACCCCAGAGATAAGTTTAGTTCCCCCCTCTCACCCATCCCACTCCCTCCCCATCTTGATAACCACCCCACTCCCATCACCTCCCAGTACCTGCAGTGGGGGCACAGCCCAAGCCAGTGGGGAGGGGGCGGCGATGCTCTGGCGGTCACCAGTTGCGGGGTTCTGGCTGCGGGGCAGGGGGTGTGGGTGCAGCCCCAGGGCAGCAGTGCGAAACCTTCCAGGAGCTGTAGCGCGATCACAGGAAGCAGTGCAGGGAGGAACAAAAGGTGGGGAGGGGTCTCGCGGGGTGAGGGAACCAACCCAAGGGGTGAGGTTGGAAGTTGGCAGGGGGGGGACACCAGGTTTTTGTCCCAGGGGAGTTGGGGATATCAGGCTTGTGACATGAATCACAGAATGGTTTGGATTTAGGGGATATGAAAGATCATTACCTCCAACCCCCTGCATGGGCAGGAACATATCCCACTTGAACAAGATGCTTTAAGCCCCTTCCAACCTGGCCTTGAACTGTTCCAGGGATGATTCTGTGATAAAATGTGTAACCCTTGGAAGTGATGAAGGGGATGTCAGGTGATCATTCTCAAAGCTCACATACCTTTTGACAAGCCTTGCAGTATAGAAAGTTTTTTAATCCCTGGAGAATCTGTTGAAGGGGAAAGGGGAGAATGAATGAATCCCCAAGGGTTGCAATGAAAAGTGCCTTAATAGCATCATAATAATAATGATCTAATATTAACGATGATTATGATGGCTCCTCTTGGAAGGTGACAGTCGTGGTAAATAGAGAGGATGTCCCAGGTGTGGGAACCTGGTAGGATAGGACCCACTGGGGAAGACAGCCATGGAAGAAGCCAAGCCATGCACCCAAACTTTGACCATAGAATGATTTGGGTTGGAATGTGAAAGCAGTGAATTAACAGCCTCTTATCTCCAGGGCCTGGCGGCTTTGTGTTGAGGTTGGGTCAGCACCACCCAGCTGTGATGTGTCCCCTCCCCCTGCCCATGCCACAAGCCTGATGTCCCCAACCCCCCAGGACATAACCCTTGTGTGTCCCCCCTGCCAACTTCCAACCTCACCCCTCAGGTCTGGTCCCTCCCCCCCAAGGCCCCTCCCCACCTTTTCTTCCTCCCCCCACCACTTCCTGTGATCACGCTGCAGCTCCTGGGAGGTTTCGCTCCCAGTGAAGCTGGGCTTCCTGGAGGGGGTCTTCCTTCTCCAGCTGGCAGCCTGTGCCACAGCTGCTGGGATCCTTGCGGAGGATTTTGGTGGGCAGGAGGAAAAGGTTTGGCAGAGCAGGGCTATCCTGAAGCAGCATCAGAGGGAGAAGCCATGGGGCTGCCTTCTGCTGGGGATGGCTGAGGGTGTGTGCAGGCAGGGGGGCAGGGGTGCCCAGGGCTGTCCTTCAGAGCAGGGTCCTGCAGCCCAGGGGCTGTGTGCTGGGGCAGGGACTCTGCTGCCTGCCAGCCAGGGGCAGCTCTCAGCCTGCCCGGGGAGCTCCCTGGTGCTGGCAGAAGCTGTGGCTCGCAGGAGAAAGGGAGAACAGGGCAGGGTTCTTCTGGTTTTTTGATGTTTCTGTGGGGGAGCACTACTCTTGGATTCAAAATCATACCCAGATTATTTCAGAAGGGATTTTTATAATCATTGTCACGGCACAGATTCGTGCTGGGAAACGTGGATTTCCCCAGGCTGCATTGCTCTTTCTTGTAAGGGTGGGAGGGAAGCTGTCCTGGTTTGGGCCAAGATAAAGGTGATTTTCTGTCTTGTACTTTTGCTTTTAGCTAAGTCTCTTGTAAGTAGTTGCACTTGCTGAAATTAACAGCAAGTTTCTCAGACAGTGTGTGCTTCTAGGACTGATAACACTTGATGTTTATAGTTACTGCTAGAGACTGGTATGCAGAGCCAAGGACACTGCTCAGCTCTGAGGAAAACATTTTACCGTCCAGGAGGATACAGAGGTCCCACCTGAGCCCTCCTTTGGGGAGGAACAGACAAGATAGATGCCAGAATTGATCAAACAGAGTATTCCATCCCATATACATCACACTCAGTATAAATTTGAGGCATCACGAGG
Source organism: Calypte anna (assembly GCF_003957555.1). Classification (NCBI taxonomy): domain Eukaryota; kingdom Metazoa; phylum Chordata; class Aves; order Apodiformes; family Trochilidae; genus Calypte; species Calypte anna. The sequence continues at coordinate 658,935 of NW_022045449.1, read as the reverse complement.
GCCGAGCCAGATCTTTTCCGGATTTCCAGATCTCCAGACTTCTGGATTTCCTGATTTCCCTGCTTCCCTTCCTTCACCCGGCATCCTGGAAGGATCCCGTCCATTCGTCTGCCTGTGCTCCTGATCCATGCCAGCCCACATCTGTGTGTTCCTGCCTCCGGTTCCCGACTGCTGCCGACTCCAGGAGTCCAGCCTGGACTTTCCCAGGGCTGCCCTGCAGCCTCAGTGGTGACGTGAGAGTTATTGGGGAAAGGGGGGAGGAATGTGGTTTCCATTTTCCGGTATATTTGTATATATTTAGTAATTTTTCCTATTTATCATTACTGTTCATTAAAGTTGTGTAGTTTAGTTTCCAACCCATAAGTGTCTCTCCCTTATTCTCTCTCCTTTCTTTATCAAGGAGAGAGAGATTAATAGAGAGCGTCTGTTATTCGGTTTAATTGCCGGGCCAGTGTTAAACTGTGACAGAAGCTCTTCTTGGGAGGTGAGATCAGGTGTTTTGACTCCGTACACCATCAGCCTCCTGTGTGCTAGGAACCTCAGCCAGTGCTTTCACCCTCCTTTATCCTACAGATACATCCAGCATTACCTTCCCAGGTTTATCAGGGTCTGTGTGACAGCACAACCCTCAGCAAGCCCGTGGGATCTGGGGTGTTGGGCACCTCCTCCTCCATCTGCTCACAGGAGAGGTGAAGTGCATCTGTACTGCCATGTGCCCACTTCCCCCTGCCCAGGGGCTGGAGGTGCCTGCCAGGCATTATCACCATCTGGGAGGGGTTGTGCAGGGCTGGGGGAGGGAAAGGCTTTCCTGAGTGCCTTTCCTCTGCCTCTCTCCATGCCCCCCTCAGCTGCTCTTGCTGTTGATGTCAGGCTGGGAGTGGGAGTTTCAGCTGCAGGCACAGCTCTTGTGGCTCCCCACATGCAGATGGTTTCAGGCAAGGAGGTGTCCAGCTGTGCTCTGCCCTGGGAAGCTCTGGGCAGTGCAGTCTGAGTGAAGCTGAGCAGGGAGCTGACCTCCCTTCATCAGATGCCCTTATTCCATCCCTGGGCGTCTCCTTGGGGTGTCTGTCCAAGCTGGGAGCTGCCTTCCAGGGGGCACAATGAGCCTGCTGTGTCCTGGGCTGGAAATGGGGTGCTGAGACCTTGAGAAAGGGTCAGACACTGAGTACTCTGAGCTGGGTCCCCCTGCTTTCAGCAGGGAGAGACAGAGACACAGCCCAGCTCCCCCTTATCTGCATGCAGCTGAAGGCAATGCTCTTTGCTCACTCTGTTCTGCCTGAGTGCTGCAGCAATGCTGAGGGTTTCTGATACTCAAAAACACTCCACAGAGGAAATGGGGGGGAGCTACAGAAAAAAAACAAAAAAACAAAAAAAAGCAAAAAAACCCCACACAAAAAAAACACACAAAAAAATAAAAAACAAAAAAACCTCTCAAACTGCCTTCTGTTGTGAGGACTCCTTTATACAGGGACCAGAGAAGATGCAATGCCTTTGGCATCACAAATAATTTCATGTTATGTCCATCCTGTCCCCACCACTTCCTGTTGCAGAGTTTGACAGACTTCTTGGCAGCCAGTGAACAGAGTTCCTGCTCCTCCTGACACAGCCAGCAACATCCAGGGCTGCACCTGTGGGCTTCAAGGAAGAAATAGATACATGCATGTGTGTAGAATGAAGATGGTGTATGAGAAATGGGTCTCATTTTTCAGGGAATTGTCCCCTAAATTTTTGTGTTTACTCATCAAACAGCTCTCCATGCTTTTAAAAGTAGTAGATGTCCAACAGCAGCTCCATCAGTCAGTTCCTCCTCCTGGCATTTGCAGACAGGCGGGAGCTGCAGCTCTTGCACTTCTGGCTCTTCCTGGGCATCTACCTGGCTGCCCTCCTGGGCAACGGCCTCATCATCACCACCATCGCCTGTGACCACCACCTCCACACCCCCATGTACTTCTTCCTCCTCAACCTCTCCCTCCTCGACCTGGGATCCATCTCCACCACTCTGCCCAAAGCCATGGCCAATTCCCTCTGGGACAACACCAACATCTCTTAAAAGGGATATGCTGCACAGCTCTTCTTCTTTCTCTTTTTTATTGTAGGGGAATTTTATCTCCTGACCATCATGTCCTACGACCGCTACGTGGCCATCTGCAAACCCCTGCACTACGGGACCCTCCTGGGCAGCAGAGCTTGTGTCCACATGGCAGCAGCTGCCTGGGGCACGGGTTTCTCAATGTTCTGCTGCACACAGCCAATACATTTTCCCTGCCCCTCTGCCAGGGCAATGCCCTGGACCAGTTCTTCTGTGAAATCCCCCAGATCCTCAAGCTCTCCTGCTCACACTCCTACCTCAGGAAACTTGGGCTTATTGTGGTCAGTGTCTGTTTAGGACTTCTGTGTTTTTATTTCATAGTGGTGTCATATGTGGAGATCTTCGGGGCTGTGCTGAGGATCCCCTCAAAGCAGGGAAGGCACAAAGCCTTTTCCACATGCCTCCCTCACCTGGCCGTGGTCTCCCTTTTTGTCAGCACTGGCATCTCTGCCCACCTGAAGCCTCCCTCCATCTCCTCCACATCCCTGGACCTGTTGGTTTCATTTCTGTACTCGGTGGGTCTTCCAGCAGTGAACCCCCTCATCTATAGCATGAGGAACCAGGAGCTCAAGGGGGCATTTTCAAAACTGAGAACTAGATATTTTTCAAAGGGTTAAAAACTTAGTTCTTCCTTTCTAATGTAACTCATTACACACCCATCCATCCTCCATGGATTTTTTATTGGGTTTGGTTGTAGATATCTGTTATTTCGTTATTTCTCTTTCCATTATTTGCCTATACATTAAGTCATTATTTGTGCCCTTTCCTATTATGTATTTTTCCATGTATTCTTTGACCCTGAGATTTTCATTAAGAGAGAGATGTGGTTTTAGTTTTATTTAAATAGAATAAAGAACCTTCCAGTGTTTTGTTTTCTTGAAGATCTTCCTTCAATACCCTTTTCTGGAGCTGCAGGGTAGTGCCTGTGTGCAGAAGTGAAGGGGAAAGAGTCCTGGCACAAGAGCACTGCCCGGGAGAACCAGCGCTTGATCTTTTCTAAGCTCTCCACTTTCCACCTCCACAGTCTCCTTCTGCACCCTTGGGTAAGGCCTGAGTGCTCTGGCAGCTTGGTCACAGCCCTGCAGTGTGACAGTCCTGTGCCTGCAGGCAGGGACAGGGCACGGGCACTGCTGTGACAGAGCTAGCCTCCAGAACAGCCCTTCCTTCATCACAGGGGATCTCCTCCGCTCTTCTTTCACACTTGCTCTCCAGAAGCTGCCCAAGGAGGCGACTCTGCAGAGATTGTTGCTGTGCTGCTTTCTCTGTGGGCTCCCTCTGATGCCATCATGGTCCCTTGGGGGGGGGAGTTGGAGACTTAGGCCTGGTTCCTTTGTCACTTCTTTGGTGTCCAGAGCCCTCAGGGATGGTGAATGTTGTGCAATAAAGACAGCCCATGGCCCTGGAATCAGGCAGGGCCCCTCTGAGCACCCTCCATGGGCACCCAAGAGCTTGTGTGGGAGGTGGTCAGTGGCAGTGAGCACCATCAGCTGGGTCTGCCTCCCAGCTTGACCAGCACAGCCCATGAACAGAGTCAGGTGGATAAGGAAGTGTCCAGCAAATCTAGGGAGGTTTTCCTACCCCTCTACTCAGATGTGGTGAGACCACACCTGGAATACTGGATCCAGTTGTTCCAGAGAGACTGGGATGTACTAGAGAGAGACCCGGGGAGAGCACAGATTATTAAGGCTCCATCTCTCATATGAAGAATAACTGAGAGAGTTGGAGCTGTTTAGCTTTGTGAAAAGAATGGTGAGGAGGGAATCTTATGAATGCCTATAAATATCTGTGGGGTGGGTGTCAAAAGGAATAGGCCAATCTATTTTGGTGGAAAAATGGGTTTAAGCTACAACATAGCATTTTCTACCTCAACATGAAGAGAAACTTGTTGACTGTGAGGTTGTGGGAGCACTGGAACAGGCTGCCCAGAGAGGTTGTGGAGTCTCCTTTTCTGGAAACTTTCAACACATCCCTGGGTGTGTTCCTGTGTGGCCTGCCCAAGGTGATCCTGTTTTGGCAGACGGGTTGCACTGGATGGTCTCTAGAGGTCCCTTCCAACTCCTAACATTCTAGAATTCTATGATTCTATGACCTCAGTCCCTGGGACAGTGATGGGGTCCAGCCTGCTCCAGGCAGGTGAAGGACAAAGAGGGGATTGCTGAAGCAGAGTGGGCAGGGGACAGAAAGGCATGGGGTGCACCTGGCCTTTAGCAAGCCCTTTGCCATGCTCTACCATTGTCCTGTTGTAGCCAGACTGGTGATGTCTGGATTGAAGAGGTGGGTGATGTGGTGGGTGGGAAGTTCATGAGATGATGAGGGTCACAGTGCCATCCGTGATCCAAAGTCATCCTGGCAAGCAGTGACGATGCCTCAGTGTCCAGAACCAACACTTTGCCTTGTCTTTGTAATCCCACTGTGAGTGGGACAAAAGGCTCTTTCACCCCCTTTGTGGATGAAGCCATGCTGGGGAATCCCTTGAGCAACCTCATCTGGTTCATCCTGCCTTGAGCAGAGCACTCAGACAAGGAGATGCTCAGGGGTCTCTTCCAGCCTGAGGTATTCTGGGATTCAGAATGATCTGGAGGGTCATGGGAATGATCTGTAGGATCATGGAGCAGGAGGAGCACGGGGAGCTCACCCTCAAGCAGCTCCAAGAGACACTACTGCTGACTGAGGCTGATGATGTGGATTGGAATTCCATGGGGACATGGGCAGGGTTGGTTTCAGTTGAGTGGAATCATGGAATAATGGAATGGATTGGGTTGGAACTAGATGATCTTTTACCCTTCCACCCCAACCCATTCCATGATTCTGTAACACAGTCCCAGCCAGTTCCAGGCCTAGTAGTCTCCACAGCCACCACCAGGGCTTTGTGATGCAGGGTCTGGTGCCTGGACACCATTGTCATGGGGGTCTCCATGGTGACCCTGGGGGTATATAAGGAGTGTGGACACCTGGGGTGGCCATATCTGGGAGAGCACCTCCCTCAGGAGTCAGCAGCTGCCTTGGGTGACCATGGAATGTCTGTGGCAGAAAATGCCCAAGATGTCCATGGAGAAGGAGGTGGAAGCCTGCTGCCAGCCCTCCACAAGACATCAAGGTCAGTGAATGAAGGAAGGGCCAGAACAGAAGTTCCCCTGCAGGTCTGGGGAGAGGGCAGCTGTCCCCTGCAGCCCATAGAGGAGCACGGAGGGGAAGATGTGGATCTGCAGCCCATGGAGGTACACCCTGTACCAGGATGATATCAGTTATTAAGTGAAACACATAAAATTTCAGAAAAAGTCACATTTGAGCAACGAGACCATGGCTTGGGAAAATGGCAGGAATGTGAGATAGTTTTTGTCTCTCTGTGTCTAGATTTCCAGAGAGTTCCATGGGGACTGGGGCAGGGTTGGCTTCAGTTGGGTGGGAGGTGTCCCTAGCCATGCATGCAGGGGGTTGGAACAAGATGATCTGGAACTCTTCCAACCCAACCCATTCCACGATTCTATGATTCTGTGACATGGTCCCAGACAGTTCCAGGCCTGGGCTCTCGACAGCACCACCAGGGCTTTGTGATGGGCTAAGTGCAGTTTCTCAGCTGTTCCCTTTACAGCTGAGACCCAGGCCCAATGAGAAGCCATGACAGCATCTTCATATTCTCGTGCTGTTTTAATCCCATCACCCACAGCTGGTTCCATTTCTCCAGGAACCCATAACATTACTGATAGTGTAGGGTTAAATGGGGATGGTGCAGCATGCACAAACCTTTGCCTCACAGGCTTAAGGCATGACATGTGATAAGGATCTACAGTCTCATCACCGGTATAGATCACTTCTCGTGCAGCCAATTCTTTCAGATACCTGAGAGCTTTTCCAAGTGTGGCTGCTTTGACCTGCAGGCAGTCTATTGTCACTTTATAGGGATATTTCCTCTGTGTATGAAATGTGTATCCTATGTGTATCTCCTAGGTGTGTGAAAAAACAGTGTACCGTGTACCGCACTGTTGAAGACCACATCACAACTATGGTTCTTTAGCAGTTCTCACTAAGAATGAACCACAGAGCGACACTAATCCCAGATAAAAAGCCATAGATCACATACCCTGAGTACCAAAGTTACGGCATGATTGGTTTAATTTCAAACCCTGTGAAATTTCCAAAGAAAATAGTTTGATTTCCACTCAGCAGAGCCATCTGGCTCCTGTCTTTGGATTGTTACCTTTTGCGTTTTGAATTGTTCCTCTGATAACCTGGCCATTCATGGCCTAGAAATTCCAATTCTTCCTTTGTATGGAGGTGCTGGGGACTGGTCAGATTCCAATATGGTCCCTCAGGAGACCAATACTGGGACCAGTCCTGTTCAATATATTAAACAGTGACACAGAGAGTGGGATCAAGTGCACCCTCAGGGAGCTTGAAAGTGACACTATGCTGAGTGAGTCAAGTGACACATTAGAGACAGGATGTCAAGCAGAGCAGATGGTTTCAGTTAGTGGACAATCAAGGACTCTGAGTAAGGTACAGCATGATTGGTTTAATTTCCAACCCTGTGAAATTTACAAAGAAAATAGTTTCATTCCCACTAAGTGGAGCCATCTGGGTATCCTCCAACTGAAGTCACAATTCAAATTATTCATATGAATGAGTTGAAATTTGAACTGGGATCAAGCTAATTAGCTTAAGCCCCACGTTGGGCACCAATAAATTTGTCAGGGTTTAACACTGGCCCGGCAATTAACTGAATGACAGATACTCTCTGTTAATGCCCCTCCCCACCCTGATAAAGAAAGAAGAGAAATTACGGGAGAGAGACTTATGGGTTGGAAAATAAACTACTCAGCTTTAATGAAACAGTAATGATAAAAAGGAAAAAATTACTAAATATATACAGATATACAGAAAAATGGTACCATGTTCCTCCTCCCTCACTCCCAATTACTGTCTCATCACAACCAAGGCTTTAGGGCAGCCCTGGGAAAGTCCAGGCTTGGACTCCTGGGGTCAGCAGGCCTGGTTTTATCCCAGATTAATTGTAGGGGTGATGGTGGGCTGATCATTGCCATCTTTGGTCCTTCCCTCCTTGTTCTTCAGTCTAAAGCCTTTTTAAGGCAGTTTAAAGAAGGAGCTGCAGGCATGGACAGTGTAGGGCAGCCTGCAGGAGAGGAGGCCAAGGGCTCTGGAAGGCTGAAAAGCCCAACAGGACCAAGGGTTTTGTCACCTCAGACATGGCAGCTGCCTCCACCACCAAGGTGTACCAGGAGTCATTTTGTCTTGAAACTCTGGACTTCCTTTCCCCTTCTTTGGGAGGTCAAGACATGTCAGAAATTTTATTACTCATTTTCACACTGTACTGTCTGTAGAAAGAGTCTTGACCTACAAGTGAGGGATGAGCTCTGCCTTCCCATTGACTGGAGGTCAGAGTTTGTCCTCAATGCTGCATTAATAAATAAATAATGAAAAATCCTTGCTTTCAGAGCCACCTATACAGAATCTTTGCCTCCCTGCAATCATGGCCTCCAGTGATCTGCTCCAACAAGTCTCTGGGGAGACTTTGTCAGTAATGGGACCCAATGGAGCCAATCAAAACTTCACAATAACTTTGTTTTTTGTTTTGGCTTTAACTTCTAAAGATGGTTTTTTTTTCAGTCTCCTGTCAATACCTGAGGATCACTGTTATGAATTGTATAATGTTTGTTCATTTAAACCTTAAGCAAGGTACATTTCTGATAAGGGGAACTGTTATGAATTGTATGTATTGTTTGTTATGAGTTGTATATATTGTTTGCAAGGTATATTCCTTTGTAATTTCATTAAAGATAGAAACAGTAAAAATGTTTTGTTTATACTTTATAAAATAAGCTGTGAAATGTACCTGGAAAAAATGGGGTGCTACCTGACTAAGAATGTGTAGCCACTTTTCAAGAAGCCCATCTATAGGGTGATAAAGAAGAACCTGGACCCCTTGCAACACTGCGCACATGCGCAGAACGAACACGGCTGAAACTCGTGGCACCAGCAGGTAGTAGACTATAAAAGCAAGAAGAGCCAAAGCCATGGTGCATGATCTTGGTTGAGCAAAGGCTCCCCATGCACCCAGCGCTGTATTTTTGTTTGTTGTTGCTTGCTAATAAATTCTAATTGGTTTTAATTGGCGTGTCCTGGTCAATTTTTAGGACCTAATTTATAATAAATTTGGTGCCGTGACTCGGATAAAGGCTATTCAGTGCAGACCTTTCACAGGGGAGGGCGGCCCCGCTGAAAAAGTGGCCCTTGTGCTGGGATACTCATTGAGTCCTTTACCCGATGAACCTCTAAATTTCGGTACCAAGCAAAAGGAAAGGCCAGCAAAAAAAAACCCATAATCTTTTTGCACAAAGACCCGAACGAAGATGCAGGGACACGTGAGTATAGGCCAGGGGATCCGTTCAGTTGGGGTTGGGGATCCTGGGGTGTGCCATGTGAGACGTCCAAGTGCGGGTGAAGTGAGTGCATGGTCCTCAGTAGTGCATTTTCCACCTCCCGCGAGGGACCGAGTCACGAACAGGACGACGTGTGAGCGTGTGTGATTGAAGGCACCCCAGAAGATGGGACAGAAGAAAGCAAGCCTTCTGATCCCATGGGTGGGGAACTGCAAGTTAGGCTTCCCCGGATAGTCCGCTGAGGTTAATGATAAGAAATTGGAATAGTTACCCTTCTAGGCAGGGTAAAAGCCAAATTAAACTGATACATTATTGCATGGAAGTATGGGGAGGAAAACAAATCAGAGATCATTTATATTGGCCCATTTTTGGGTCTTCTGAGGATTGGGTTTGCCAGGCATTAAACACATATGTAAAATCAAAAGAACCATTCAGCCCGGAAGAAAGTGAATATGTTGGTTTATGGATTGGATCAGAAACAAAATTCAATTTGTACCCTTTAAAGAATGGAGAAAGAAAGAAAAAGAAAAATTCTAAACTAGAAGAAATTCCTCTTGTAGTGAGACAGGACCAGGTGCCCTGAGTTATTGATGAGTGGGTGTGGGTTCACCTGTGTCTGGCCTCCCTCCTGAGCATGTGCAGGAGCAGGGGGCCAAAAGGAGAGCAGCTGACACTCACGGAGGGGGCTCTCACTCTTCAGTGAGGATGGAGAAGCCCACAGCTCGAGGAGCCCCAGGAGCAGGCAAGAAAGGGTAGAACCCGAGGCCACAGGAACAGCCCTAGGACATCGTCCAGGAATGGGCTAAACCCCGAGGCCTCAGGATCAGCCCTAGGAGCAAGAAGGGCTCCTCCTGCTACACCTCTTGCACCTCCACCATATATTCTGCCACCTCCACCTCCAGAACCCCAGCCCCCAGTGTCACCAGTTCAGGCAGCCCCCACTGTTCCCCCTGATGAGGATTCAGACTCAGATTCCTTGAGGCAGATCAGAGACGGGTTACAAGAAGCCAAACAAGGGTGAAACAAAGTAAAGATGTGAGTGGTTTGTATCCATTACGAGAGGTTGCTATGGGAGGACCGCAGGCTGGTATGGGATATGTGGTTGTTCCTTTGAACTCAGGAGATGCAAGAATTTAAAAAGGAAATGGGAAATTCATTAGAAGATCCTTAAGGAGTGGTAGAACATGTAGATCAATTCTTAGGACCTAACGTGTTTACTTGGGAGGAGTTGCAGTCAATTTTAGGAATATTGTTTACTGTAGAAGAGCGGGGAATGACCGCAGGAGGGCAGGAATGAGAATTTGGGATGAGCAACATCAGCAGGGTCCTGCAGCAGATATTAAGTGGCCCCTTCAAAAGCCAGACTGGAATAACCAGGATCTAGTACGTAGGGGACATATGCAGGACTTGAGAACTATGATTATTCAAGGTATTAGGGAATCAGTTCCACGAGGGCAAAACATTAATAAAGCATTTAAAGAATATCAAAAGAAAGATGAAACTCCTACTGAGTGGTTAGAGAGGTTAAGAAAAAACTTACAGCTGTACTCAGGGCTGGACCCGAGTACTCCAGTAGGAGAGGCTTTGTTAAAAACTCAGTTTGTGGCTAAATCTTGGGTGGACATAAGGAAAAAGCTGGAGAAATTAGAAGATTGGCAGGATAAGGGACTAGATGAATTGTTGAGAGAGGCTCAGAAGGTGTATGTGCAGAGAGACGAGGAGACAGAGAAGGGAGCAGTGAAAATAGAATCATAGAATCATAGAATAGGCTGGGTTGGAAGGGACCTCAGAGATCATCGAGTCCAACCCTTGATCAACTACCGCCACAGTCACTAGACTATGGCACTGAGTGCCATATTGAGTCGCTTTTTAAATGTCTCCAGGGACGAAGAGTCCACCATCTCCCCAGGCAGCCCGTTCCAATGTCTGATCACCCTTTCCGTGAAAAAATTCTTTCTAATATCCAATCGGAACTTCCCCCAGCACAATTTAAGACCATGCCCTCTTGTCTTACTGAGAGTTGCCTGGGAAAAGAGACCAACCCCCGCCTGGCTCCATCCTCCTTTCAGGTAGTTGTAGAGAGCGATGAGGTCTCCCCTGAGCCTCCTCTTCTTCAGGCTGAACAGCCCCAGCTCCCTCAGCCTCTCCTCATAGGGCCTGTGCTCGAGTCCCTTCACCAGCTTGGTTGCCCTCCTTTGGACCTGTTCGAGGACCTCAATATCCTTCTTGAACTGAGGGGCCCAGAACTGAACACAGTACTCAAGGTGTGGCCTTACCAGGGCTGAGTACAGGGGCAGAATCACCTCCTTGGACCTGCTGGTGACGTTGTTTCTGATACAGGCCAGGATGCCATTGGCCTTCTTGGCCACCTGGGCACACTGCTGGCTCATGTTCAGCTTCCTGTCAATCCAGACTCCCAGGTCCCTTTCTGCCTGGCTGCTCTCCAACCACTCTGTCCCCAGTCTGTAGCGCTGCATGGGGTTGTTGTGGCCAAAGTGCAGGACCCGGCACTTGGCCTTGTTGAAGCTCATCCCATTGGAGTCAGCCCATCTCTCCAGTCTGTCCAGGTCCCTCTGCAGAATCCTCCTGCCTTCCAGCTGATCAACACTTCTCCCCAGCTTGGTGTCATCAGCAAACTTGCTGATGATGGACTCAATCCCCTCATCCAAGTCATCAATGAAGATATTGAACAGGACTGTGTAGAGAGATGAGATAAACCAGGTGCCTTGAATTGCCAGTGAGTGGGTGTGAGTCCACCTGTGCCTGATTAGCACAGGCCCCTACTGGGCATGAGCAAAGCCAGGGGGCCAATAAAGGTGGGACACACACCCACAGGGCAGACCCAAGCTCACTCTGGTGCGAGGCATGGAGAGGCCAGCAGCTCATCGAGCCACTGGAGCAAGAAAGGCTCTACCCACTACACTTCTACCCCGGAAGCGCTGTGTGGTGGCTTGGAGTCCTGGAAGAGACCAGCGACTCATCGAGCATCAGGAGCAATAATGGCTCCTCCCGCTACATCTGGTGGAGAATGCGGGCAGCATACAGACAACTTAAGAAGCAACTTGTGAAGAGCTGGCAACAAGAATATTCTCCCTGTATCAACAAGCTCTCTGGACAAGAAGCCCCAGGAGCAGGCAAGAAGGGGTAAACCCCGAGGCCTCAGGAACAGCCCTAGGACATTGTCCAGGAATGGGCTAAACCCCGAGGCCTCAGGATCAGCCCTAGACAAGAACATTCTCCCTGATGATCAGCAAGCTCTTTGGATTGGGAACCCCTGAACAGAGGGAAGCCAAAATAAGGGTTCTGTCTTTGAAGCCAGGAGGGGGGAATTCCAGGGTATGGAATCCCACGGAGGAACCAGAAACCCATATGGAATCCCAGGGTATGAAACCCATGAACCCCTGAGCAGGGATGGAATCCCACGGAGGAACCAGAAAATCTCTTTGGAGGCCCCTGAGCAGAGGGAAACCAAGAGAAGAGCAGAAACAGGAGGGAGAAGAATAAAAGGTAGAGACTTTGTGAAAGAGTGCCTGGGCTGACATTCGGTTGCCTATGTTTGTTAAAAATGTTTGTAAAAGCTAGGGTTAAAATCCCATGTATGTTTGTTAAAATGTCTGTATGTTTGTTGTTAAAATGTCTAAGCTAGGGTTAAAATCCCATGTATGTTTCCTAAGCTGGGGTTAAAATCCCATAAGTTGTATTTTTGCCTAAGCTAGGGTTAAAATCCCATAAGTTATAAGTGTATTTTTGTAAAGGGTAAAAATCCCATAAGTTAAAATCCTAAGGCAAAAATCCTGTATTGTACTCGGGGCCCCCTCAATGCTCTTAGTTGAGTGTCTTGCGGGGCCTGAAGATAAATCCTGTATGGCAAAAATCCTGTATGTTTGTTAAAATGTCTGTAAACTAGGGCAAACCGGGAAAGCTTTAAAAAAAAAAAAAAAAAAAAAAAAAAGGGGGGAAATGTAGAGAGATGAGATAAACCAGGTGCCTTGAATTGCCAGTGAGTGGGTGTGAGTCCACCTGTGCCTGATTAGCACAGGCCCCTACTGGGCATGAGCAAAGCCAGGGGGCCAATAAAGGTGGGACACACACCCACAGGGCAGACCCAAGCTCACTCTGGTGCGAGGCATGGAGAGGCCAGCAGCTCATCGAGCCACTGGAGCAAGAAAGGCTCTACCCACTACACTTCTACCCCGGAAGCGCTGTGTGGTGGCTTGGAGTCCTGGAAGAGACCAGCGACTCATCGAGCATCAGGAGCAATAATGGCTCCTCCCGCTACAGGACTGGGCCCAGCACTGATCCCTGGGGGACACCGCTGGTGACCGGCCGCCAACTGGAAGCAGCCCCATTCAGTACCACTCTCTGGGCCCAGCCCTCCAGCCAATTCTTAGCCCAGTGCATAGTACGCTTGTCCAAGCTGTGGGCAGCCAGCTTTCTCAGGAGGATGCTGTGGGAGACGGTGTCGAAGGCCTTGCTGAAGTCCAGATAGACCACATCCACAGCCTTCCCCTCATCCACCAGGCGGGTCACCTGATCATAAAAGGAGATCAGGTTGGTCAGACAGGACCTGCCCTTCCTAAACCCGTGCTGGCTGGGTCTGATCCCCTGTCCATCCTGCAGGTGCTGTGTGATTGCCCCTGGGATGATCTGTTCCATAACCCTGCCAGGCACTGAGGTCAAGCTGACAGGCCTGTAGTTTCCCGGGTCTTCCTTCCGGCCCTTCTTGTGGATTGGCGTGACATTGGCCAACTTCTAGTCATCAGGGATGTCCCCAGTGAGCCAGGACTTCTGGTAGATGATAGAGAGAGGCTTGACGAGCTCTTCTGCCAACTCTCTCATCACCCTTGGATGGAGAAATGATGGTTGCTGCTGTCCAAGAGAGTCAGAGACGGGCAGGTCAGAGTCTAATGGGTCAGAAACTGGCTGAGCGTAAAGGACAGTATCAGAGGCCTGGTAAAATTTCAGGGCCACCTGAAAGGACTAAGAATGTAGTAGTTTGCTATTATTGCAAAAAGATGGGTCATATGAAGAGAGATTGTAGACAAAGGAAGAGGGATGAGAGGATGTTTGAGGAAAATTAGGGGCTTTACTTGCTGGGGACCAGAGAAACAAATGAGCCCTTTGATAAAAAAAATAAAAGTTGGTTCCTAGCAACAGAAGGGAAAATTTTTTTTGTCGAGTTGGGGGAGGATGGTAGACAGCTTGTGAATTGTGAGCAGTCTTGGGAGTTTTGCCGTTGTTGGGGAATAGAATTGGTACTGTTTGTACTGGCTTAAAGTATGTATATGATGTAGTACATATTTTTTAAAAAAAATTCTGGGAAAAAAGAGGCCTAATTAATTCACAAACAAAGGGACATATACAGGTATTGCGAGCCCTGCGAGAACCAGCACGAATAGCAGTAGTGCATGTAAAAGGTCACTAGGGGGAGCTGGGTTCTATAATCAGGGATAATAACATAGCTGATCAGGAAGCTAAAAGGATAGCCTTAATGACCATTTAGGTGACTGACAGTCAGTGCAACGAACTGGATACAAGTAATCAAAAGTTGTTAACCAGAAGATAAAATGTATTCATTTTTTTTTATTATTTGAAAATTAAACCTTATTCATTACAATTAATGAGTAGGCAGGAACAATTGTGAGCTAAAGAGCTTAAGTGGTGCAAAGACCATTATTGGATTTAGTGATACATGGAATAAAGTCTGGAGATAAAATATTAATCAAATCCTGTAAGGAGTCCTCTTTGACTTCTTGCTGGGAAGGTGTTTTAGTTTTTTTTCTTATTGCTTTGCTTACTACACAGACAGACATCCGTACTGCCAAATGAAGATGGATACATGCCAGCCACGTCAGGGGACCAGTTAAAGTGAAGGAGTGGAGGACCATTCCAGGAGCGGATCTTAAGAAATGAAAGTCATCAAAAACTGATGTGAGATAGTTGATGAAACCTCTAGGCAAAGGGAAATAAAGAGTAAACACCATACTATGAGAATACTTAGGCCTATATTAAAAGACTTAGTAGGAACTGTAAATAATAAAGTGTTACTGTTATCTCGAGAAATAATTGCAACTGTAGGAAAAGTTTGTGAAGTTATAACCGCTTAAGTAAGAATTGTTTACAGGTTGTGAATGTGGAGATATAATTTGCAATTCTTGGGTGAAAACTTACTGTGGAAGTTGTAAAGTCTTTTATTGAAATATAACGAGGATTGAAAAAGAGCTATTACTCATAACCCTTCTATAAGATATGTATTGAAAATGATAATGAGGTATTAATTGGCTATAATAATTGGGTACAAATAGTACAAAACAGTGGATAGATAACAATGGAACCCCAATAGGACTATGGGATATTGTGGGATGGTTGGTATTGGAAAATAAAGAAAATTTTGAATTGGCTCGTTTGTGGTATATGTTATAAGGCCACTGTAGATTTGGCATAAACAGGACAGAGATAGTAGATAAGTGTTGTTGTCTTGCAGAAGCTCCATTTGAGGAACAGAGCTATCAAATTTGGAACTGTGATTGGAAACAAGGAATTGAGGCATTATCTTTGCAAATAAATTCGCAGGGAATTTCTGAGCCCCCACATTCCCCTGAAGAATACCATCTGCTGCCAAGAAGAAATCAATACTCCAGGCATTCTAATCACAAGAACGGCCTGCGGAGAGGCAGAGAGGTAGAGAGTGCGGAGATATGAAATGGGGATCAAAATTGCTCTAATGGTAATAGTAACCCAAGTTATAAGGGTGGAAGGAAATGAGTACCACCAGCCATATAAATGGTCTTTAATACAGGTTGAAAGTAAAAAGGTGATCCAAGAAATAACTCCTGGGGAACCAAAATTTGAGACCAGATTGGGTCACTTAGCACCTGTGATCCCTATGGATCACGGAGGCTATTACCTCTGTCCTGCTTCAAATCCTGGGCGGCCTTCTTGTAATTATCCAGGTCAATATTATTGTGCCTATTGGGGTTGTGAAACAACAGCCTCACATTGGAACCCTGGAGCTGGAACTGATAAATTTCTTGAGGCGCAACGAGGGCCTAAAGGGTGTGCAGACAGATGGAAAATGATATTTGCAGATGTTAGAAAAAGACTAATGACATGTGACTGTACAACTATCACTTTAATTGTTAAACACCCAACAGATACAGGATGGTTAACAGGTAGAACTTATGGGGTAAGATATTGGGAATCTGGAACTGATAGAGGAGGATTAATTATGATAAAGAAGGAACCAGTTCCCACTGTAAAGGAAGTAATAGGACCAAATAAGGTCTTGACAAAAGAATTTGAAAATAATTTAGAGAAAGATTCAGAAACAGTGACAGGTAATACCAGTAGCAAAATGATAAGCAGTTCTCCTCCTACGAAAATAAACACTGCCTCAGTTCACCATCCTGAAAACTACATATATAATCAACAAATCACACCAGAACATCATTTAGTTAAAAAGGAACCTATTACAGCACTGACACTTGCAACTCTGATAATTTAAGGGGAACTGGTGTAGGTACGGGAGTGGCTTCTTTGGTAAAGCAAAATCAAGAATTTACTGCATTCAGAACAGCAGTAGATGAAGACTTAGTACAGATAGAGCAATCTATAAGTGCACTCGAGACATCTTTAAGATCCTTATCTGAGGTGGTGTTACAAAACAGATGTGGGCTGGCTTTATTATTTTTACAACAAGGGGGGCTCTGTGCAGCCTTGCATGAAGAATGCTGTGTGTATGCTGATCATACTGGGATAGTGAGAGATACTGTGACCAAATTAAGAGAGGGGCTGGAAAAGCGAGAAATAGAACAAGAAATACAACAAAACTGGTATGAATCTTGGTTCCAGCAATTCCCTTGGCTTACAACATTATTCTCCACTATAGCAGGGCCATTGATACTATTTGTTTTAGTATTAACCTTTGGGCCTTGTAATTTTAATAAAGTAATTGCAATAATTAAAAATCGCTTAGAAGCAGCTCACAATGTTTATGCATACTAAAAATGAACAAGTACCCTCCAATGAGTCTGAAGCAGCAGGGATTTTTGCACTAAGCCACCAAGAATTACAGCGGTATAATGAACAAAATCTGTGATAAAAGGGGAGATCGTTATGAATTATATAATGTTTGTTCATTTAAACCTTAAGCAAGGCATATTTCTGATAAGGGGAACTGTATATATTGTTTGTTATGAGTTGTATATATTGTTTGCAAGGTATATTCCTTTGTAATTTTACTAAAGATAGAAGCAGTAAAAATGTTATGTTTATACTTTATAAAATAAGCCGTGAAATGTATCCAGGAAAAATGGGGTGCTACCTGACTAAGAATGTGTAGCCACTTTTCAAGAAGCCCATCTATAGGGTGATAAAGAAGAACCCGGACCCCTAGCAACACTGCGCACATGCGCAGAACGAACGCGGCCAAAACTCGTGGCACCAGCAGATAGTAGACTATAAAAACAAGAAGAGCCAAAGCCACAGTGCATGATCTTGGTTGAGCAAGGGCTCCCCATGCGCCCAGTGCTGTATTTTTGCTTGTTGTCGCTTGCTAATAAATTCTAATTGGTTTTAATTGGCGTGTCCCAGTCAATTTTTAGGGCCTAATTTATAACAATCATGGTCTCAGTCCCTCTGGCGCCATGGGGCCCATTACAGTACTGAGCAGCCATGAATCACCCTGTGGTTTTTTTAGTGTTCAACACTTGCACAGCTAATTGGAGAGGTTCCAGTGTGAAGGAAGAAAACAAAGAGCATCAAATAAATTTTTTTTTAAATTCTGTTTTACTGGTTTTCAGTTTAGAAATTCATACTCAACTGGTACTGGTGCACAGTGATTCTTCAAGAGTCGACAGTGAGGAAAAGCCTTTGAGGTCCAACACTCCATGGAGAACATTGCTCAACTCCTCCCAAAACACAACATTGCTCTCATTGGTTCCTTGGGAAGGGTCTGGGATAATTTGCTTCCACCACATTGTCACCACCCCCTTGTCAGTGCCACCACTTCCACCCTCCATACAGCAGCTGCAGCTCGTTCAGTTCACTCCTGTCCCCACACTGCCACTTCATTCCCACCCACCCACCCACCCACCCCGCATGGCACCAGCATCATCGGGGTCTCTGCGGGGAGCCCCGAGCGCTGGCAGCGATTGTCCTGTCACACAATGAGGGGATGGGGGCAGCGGCAGCGAGCCCGTTCCTGCCCTGCCTGCAGGACACCTTCCCTTAGGGGCAGGAGGAGCAATGCATGACAAGTGTCCCTTTCCAAAAGCCCGCAGCAGCCTCTCTTTCCTACGGCAGCTGCTTTCTGCACTGCCATCAGGAACGCCCTGCAGGCTGCACTTTGCATTTCCCCCTAAGAAAGGGAATGGTCGTTCTTGGCATCACCCAGCACGGACAGAATGTCCTCAGGTAGAAAGAAAAAGAAACAACAAAGATACAAAACTTGTAACCTCCCAGGGACTGGGAGGGACTGGGAGGGACTGGGAGGGGACTGGGGGGAACTGGGAGGGAACTGGGAGAGACTGGGGGGGAACTGGGAGGGAACTGGGAGGGATTGGGACGGACTGAGAGGGGTTGGAAGGGGAGTGGGAGGGGATTGGGAGGGATTGGGAGGGATTGGGAGGAACTGGGAAAGGATTGGGGGGAACTGGGAGGGGATTGGGAAGGGACTGGGGGGAAATGGGAGGGAACTGGGAGAGACTGGGAGGGAAGTGGGAGGGGATTAGGAGGGGATTGGGAGGGGATTGGGAGGGGACTGGGAGGGGACTGGGAGGGGATTGGGGGGGACTGGGAGGGATTGGGAGGGTATTAGGGGGAATTGGGACAGACTGGGAGAGACTGGGGGGTAACTGGGAGGGGATTGGGAGGGACTGGGAGGGACTGGGAGGGAAATGGGAATGATTTGGAGCCAACTGGGAGCAACTGGGAGGGATCTGGAGTCAACTCTGAGGGACTGGGAGGGATAGGGAGGGACTGGGAGGGGATTGGGGTCAACTGAGAGGGACTGGGACCCATTGGAAGTCAACTGGGAGCAACTGGGATGGATGGGGAGGGACTAGTTTATACTGGCCTGTACTGATTTAACTGGCCTATAGTGGTATATAGAACTTATACTGGTTTATACTGGTCTATGCAGGCCTGTAAAGGTCTGTACCTGTTTATACTGGTCTGTAGTGGTTACACTGGTCAGTACTGGTCTGTATTGTTCTGTACTGGTTATACTGGTCTATATTGCTCCGTACTGGTCTGTACTGGTCTATACTGAAACTGGATGGGATCCACCCAAGGGTGATGAGGGAGCTGGTAGAAGAGCTCGCCAAGCCTCTCTCTATCACCTACCAACAGTCCTGGCTCACTGGGGACATCCCTGATGACTGGAAGTTGGCGAATGTCACGCCAATCCACAAAAAGGGCAGGAAAGAGGACCCGGGAAACTACAGGCCCGTCAGCCTGACCTCAGTGCCTGGCAGGGTCATGGAACAGATCATCCTCAGTATAATCACACAGCACCTGCAGAGGGGCAAGGGATTAGACCCAGCCAGAACGGGTTTAGAAAGGGCAGGTCATGCCTGACCAACCTGATCTCCTTTTATGATAAGGTGACCTGCCTGGTGGATGAGGAGAGGGCTGTGGATGTGGTTTACCTGGACTTCAGCAAAGAGATTGACACCGTCTCCCACAGCATCCTCCTGAAAAAGCTGTCAGCCCACAGCTTGGTCAGGAGCACCCTGTGCTGGGTTAGGAACTGGCTGGAGGGCTGGGACCAGAGAGTGAGGCTGAAAGGGGCTGCACTAAGTTGGCAGCCGGTCACTACTGGTGCCCCCAGTGTTGGGCCCAGTTCTGTTCAATATCTTTATTGATGATTTAGATGAAGGGATTGAGTCCACCATCAGCAAATTCGCAGACGACACTAAGATGGGGGGGAGTGTGGATCAGCTTGAAGGCTCTGCAGGCTCTGCAGAGGGACCTGGACAGACTGGAGATTTGGGCTGATTCCAACGGGATGAGGTTCAACAAGGCCAAGTGCCGGGTCCTGCACTTTGGCCACAGCAACCCCATGCAGCTCTACAGGCTGGGGACAGAGTGGCTAGAGAGCAGCCAGGCAGAAAGGGACCTGGGAGTCTGGATTGACAGGAAGCTGAACATGAGCCAACAGTGTGCTCAGGTGGCCAAGAAGGCCAATGGCATCCTGGCCTGTATCAGGAACAGCGTGGCCAGCAGGTCCAAGGAAGTGATTCTGCCCCTATACTCAGCCCTGGTGAGGCCACACCTTGAGTCCTGTGTCCAGTTCTGGGCCCCTCAGTTCAGGAAGGATATCAAGGTCCTGGAACAGGTCCAAAGGAAGGCAACTAGACTCGTGAAGGGACTTGAGCACAGATCCTATGAGGAGAGGCTGAGGGAGCTGCGGGTGTTCAGTCTGGAGAAGAGGAGGCTCAGGGGAGACCTCATTGCTCTCTACAACTACCTGAAAGGAGGTTGTAGCCAGGGTGGGGCTTGGTCTCTTTACCCAGGAAACTCTGAGCAAGACAAGAGGGCACGCTCTCAAGTTATGCCGGGGGAGGTTTAGGTTGGATATTAGAAAGAATTTCTTTACTGAGAGGGTGATCAGACATTGGAATGGGCTGTCCTGGGAAGTAGTGGATTCTCCATCTCTGGAGATATTTAAAAAGAGACTGGATGTGGCACTCAGTGCCATGGTCTAGTAACTGCAGCGGTAGTGGATCAAGGGTTGGACTTGATGATCTCTGAGGTCCCTTCCAACTAAGCCAATTCTATGATTCTATGATAATCACTTGGAGAATTCTTCTAGATCCTCTCCTCTCACTTTGAAAACTTGCTTCCTAATTCCACCAAGAAAAATTAACAATGAGCTCTTCAGGTCTTGAAGATGTAAAGGAAATTAGAAAATATCTTTTAGGACAGCTTTTTAGGAAATCTGAGGATCATCGCATGAGCCTCAGATACTGAGAGAAGACTGAAGACATAACTCTAGAAATCAAAGTCAAAGTACCTCAAGGTATCAATGGGCCCCACTAATCCTGCCAGAGCTCGGTAATTAGGTGCTCAACAGCCCCCTGGGGGTTAGGGAGGTGGGGGGACAAGTCTGAGCCTGCAAAGTGACCAACAGACATGGGGCTGGGAGGAGCTGCCAGGTGCGCCTCCAGGACCTGTTTTTTAAACCAAAGGTGGGACCCAGGCCTACCTGAACCTGAACAGGAGGATTCCACGGAGCGGGTTGGAGGAACCTTGAAGATCATCGAGTCCCATGGCAGGTGCTGATGTGGCACTTTTGCACATGGGAATGTTGAAAAGATCTGAGATGCTGGAGGAAGCCCAAGCAGGGCCCTGAGGGGGCCCCAGGGGCTGATGAGGGTCCTGGGAGGGGTGGGGGGTTTGGAATGTTGGGACCCCTGCCCCCCAAAGAAAGCACTGTGCATCAGAACAGGCAGGGGGAAGCAGGGCCAGCGCTGGCTCCCTGGCTCCTCTCCACTTCCCTGCCCTATGTCCGGCCCTCAGGGTGTCCCTGTGTCCCTGCCTGGGTGCAGATTGCCATGGAGGCCTGGGAGGGTGGCAGGGCTGGTGGCACAGCGGGCCAGCGCTGGGACTTCAGCCGCCAGCAGCGGGACCACAGCCC
The DNA here is from genome assembly GCF_003957555.1 of Calypte anna. Taxonomy (NCBI): domain Eukaryota; kingdom Metazoa; phylum Chordata; class Aves; order Apodiformes; family Trochilidae; genus Calypte; species Calypte anna. The sequence continues at coordinate 637,808 of NW_022045449.1, read as the reverse complement.
CTGGCACCGCGCTGGGCTGGACCCTGGCAGGGAGCTCTGGTACCGGCAGCGGGCGGCCGGGCTGCTGCCGGTACATGGGGCAGTGGCTCAGCCTGTACCTGGCCACCCTTGGGCTTGGCCTGGCCAAGGAGCGGGGAGAGGTGGCCCCTTTGGGGAGCAGGGAGAGCTGCAGCGGGGTGCAGGGAGGCCCGGAGCCGAGGCACGAGTGGGAAGAGCCAAGCCCAGCCTGGGAGCATGGAGAGCCCAGCCCAGGAACAGGGAGAGCCGGCACCATGTTGGGAGGGAGGAGAGCTCTGCCAGCACGCAGGGCAGAGCCAAGCCCAGCCTGGCAGCCAGGAGAGCCCAGCTCAGGGACACAAGAGCCAGGCACCTCTGGGCAGCAGGCAGAGCCAGGGCAGCCCGGTGCCAGGGGGATGCAGGGGAGACGAGGATCCCCCCCATACAAGTGACAGGGCAGCAGGAGCCAGTGGAGAGGGGAGCACAGACCACACAGCCCTGATGCCATTTAGTAATGGAAAGAAATAAACATTTTTTGGGGAAAATCAGATAAGAAAGAACGAGAGAGTGATATTCATTATACTAACATATTAATGAGCTATAACAATACTGAAATACCCACCCAAAGGCTAGAGGGACCCCTGCTAACAAAAACCCCCTTTGAGTGACATTTTTGAGCATTGCCCTTTCAAACAGGAGTGAGGAACCAATTAACCCAGAATCATAGAATGCTTTGGGTTGGGAGGGGTGTTAAAGATCAACTAATTGTATCACCCTTGCATGGGCAGGAACACCTCCCACGAGATCAGTTTGGTCCAGGCCCCCTGCAATCTGGCCCTGATCACTTCCAGGGAGAAGGCATCTGAAGCTCCTGTGGACAAACTATTCCTGTGCCTTACAGCCCTTGTGCTAAAGAATTTTCTCCTAATATCTAATCTAAAATCTCACTGTAATATATGTGTGCGTTTGTGAATTCATTCATGTTGAATAATTATTTGAATAATTATAAAGTGTTTACTAACCCAACTTTATAAAGTATTTTGCTAACCCTATTTTGAGAGTACTAATAATATATCTGCCTTCAACATTGTGAATATAACTATTCTTTGTGTAACTACAAGGCTTAGGTGAACAAGAAGGAAGACATCCACAGTTTCCCTACCTTGAAAACACTACAATGTATATTCCATTGTGCTAATCTAAGCTGATTTCGCTGTTCACCACATAACATTGCAATTAAAGGTGATTTTACTGCTGACTGCAGAGTGTTGCACAGGAAAGAGCGAAGGAGCTCAGATGCAGAATCGAAGGGTAACAAGAGGGCAAACTGAGGCAGACACTGACTTCATCGAATGACCACTAGATGGGGGTCAAAAAGAACCTCAGAGACCCTGGTAAAGAAGTTGGCCAACAGCCTGGGCAGGATAGTGGAGGTATAGCAGATTTGCATACTGGAGAAATTCTCCAGGAAGAAGTACATGGGCGTGTGAAGATGCTGACCTGCCACTGGTGCACAACAACAAGGAGGTTGCCAAACATCATCACCAGGTAAATCATGAGAGAGAGGAGAAAGAGAGGCACCTGAAGACTGGGGACACCACTCAGTCCCAGGAGGAGGAGGAACTCCACTGGTGATATGCAGTTGTCCCATTCCTCTTTCTCCACAAAGTGCTGTAGGACTTTTTTTTCCCTGCTTGGCAGGTGGAGTACCTGAGCATGCATTTGTGTTTGTTGTACAAAGAATTGGGCAGAAGTCACTAACTCATCGGGATAAATTCACACTTTGTTTAAGGACTCCATTCTTAGTGAAAGGACAAGTACAGGTCCTCTGAGAAGGCCAAACTGCTCTTCGTAGAAGACTAGATCTTCTCTGATTGGAGACAAGAGTGTCCACAGTGCTGTGCCTGTTTCTGTGGATTGAGAGAGAATGTTCAGTTGCTCACATTTAGCTTAAGACACATGATGTTATTCTCAGTAGCACCCAGAACAGGAATTAGACAAATTCTGCTTTCAAGCAACAGAAAAATGGGAGAGAGAGAGAAAAGTTCCACCGTGCTGAAAAGGCCTTTAGGGGAATGCAGAAGTAAGGACACTAAGCAGGACCAGGGGTCACAACTCCCTGAAAGACTTTTTTCCTAATGAAGCAACTCTGTCTCTGAAGAGTCCATCTCTTTCCACCGAATAAGAATTTCCAGGAGTTTCCAGCTGAGCTGTTGAAGGTGCTGTGAAGGGTCTGCTAGGCAGCAGAGTTACAAATAGTGTGCACTTGGGAGAGAAAAGCAGGGAAAACTGAATTCCAGAGACGAGGTACCTGAGCCATCTAAGCCAAATGAGGAAAAGTGATGTAGCAGGGGAAGGAAGGGAAAAGGAAAGGGGTGATAATCATTTGCTGACCATCTTTCCCTCCTCGCCTTCAATTTCTGGGTGCGTTGGGGCTGCCTCCCTGCAGCAGCACAGCCCCTGCACCTCAGCATTGCCACCTGAGTTCTCAGGGCTCCCTGTTCAGGGTCACAATGGAGACAGAGGAATGTCCCGATGGTGAGCGGGAGCCGAGGCAGAGCAGGACCAGCATCAAGCACAGATTTCCAGGAAATGCCTGAGCCACTCCGGACTGCCTGCCCAACCCTCTTTTCATCTCCAAATACATCTTTTCGACCCTAAACCCCTTCGTTTTTATGAAAAAATGCCCATTTCTGATCCCAAATCCTACATGTTACACCCTAAATCGTTGAGTTTTTACCAAAAAAAAAACCCTTTTAGACCCCAAATCTCCCTTTTCCACCCCAAATCCCTCCGTTTTCTACCCCGAATGCCCATTTCTCAACCCCTAAGCCCGCTTTTCAACCGCAAATCCTAGAATTTTTACTCCTAAATCCTCTTTTCTGTGTACCTTTGGTGGCTATTTGGTGCTTCCTGGCCGTTCCGTGCCGGCTGGGCTCCAGTTTGGGGCATTTCGGGGCGATTTGGGGGGGATTTTGGGTCGTTTCTGCGGTGTGTCGGGTCGGGTCAGTCCCTGGCGATTCCGGACTACATTTCCCATCAGCCTTTGCGAGGTTCCGCCACTCACCGCGCGCCCTTCGCCTTCAGCTCCCGTCGTGCTTTGCGCCTCTCCGAACGCCCCTCCCCTGCGGCCCGGTCGCGAGACATTTCTATGACGTCACCGCGGCTGCGCGGAAGCGGCGTGGGAGGAGAGAGGTAAAAGAGCGGCCGCTAAAACCTCCCGGAACCCCCCTGGACCCCAGATCCCCCCCAGGTCCCTCCCAGTGCTCCCGATCCCCTCCCAGTGCCCTCCCGTTACCTTTGAGCTTCTCTCAATACCCTTCCAGTCCCTCCCAGTTCCTTCCAGTCCCTTCCCAGTTCACAGGACCCCTAAATCACCCCAAGGGTTGTTGGCAGGAATAGGGGAGAAGTAAAATATCTGGTGGAGTGTAAGTGCAAAGGAGTGATCCCAACTCAGGCCAGGAGGGGCTCACAACCCCAGTACCCTGGGTAACACCCAGTTCCCCTTCGGGTTTTGGGTGCCAGCGTAGCTCCTAAAGATGAAGGAAAGGATGATCAGTGGGTGTCCAACTCGATGGGTAACCTCCTCATTCCACCTCACACTCCACTTTCACCCACAGGAGGAGTGATGTAGGTTTTGGCTGCCTTCACCCCACAAAAATCTCTACTTTGTCACTGCACTATGGCTTCTTTCATAGGCACGGGGTGACTCCATTGGGGCAAAAAGCTCCCTGGGTACCCCAAAGATTAGACAGCTTTTGGTCAAAGTTTGACATGAGTGAAAAATCATTGAATCCATCCAGGAGAAAAATTTGGCATCATCCAGGAATGTGGGAAAAGGTTTAGGATTTTCTGGGCCCATCTTCACCACCAGAAAATCCATTAGGGTGAGAGACCCCAGAGATGCCCTGACTGCAGGAGATGGTTTAGTGACAGCTCGGATCTGGTCTAACGGTGACACCATCCCACAGGCACCATGTCCTACACCTGTCCTGACTGCGGGAAAGGTTTTAGCAGGAACTCAGCTTTCATCAAGCATCAACGGGTCCATACGGGTGAGAAACCCTTTAAATGTTCCGAGTGTGGGAAGGAGTTTACTCAGAGTTCCAGTTTATCACAGCATCTACGCGTCCACATGGGTGAGAAACCCTATAAGTGTCTGGAGTGTGGGAAGGAGTTTACCCGGAGCTCCAGTTTATTAGAGCATCAACGGATCCATACAGGAGAGAGACCCTATAAGTGTCTGGAGTGTGGGAAGGTTTTTTCCCGGAGTTCCAATTTATCACGTCATCACCGCATCCACACAGGAGAGAAGTTGTATCCCTGCACTCACTGTGGGAAAGCCCTCAGCAATAGCACCTCTTGGATTAATCACCAACATGTCCATACTGAGGAAAAACCCTACACGTGTCCCCAGTGTGGGAAGGGCTTCCCAGCCATCTGGAATTTCACCCAACACCTACGGATCCATACAGGTGAACGTCCCTACAAGTGTCCTGACTGTGGGAAGAGCTTTGTCAGGAGCTCTGATCTCATCAGGCATCGTCTCACCCACACAGGAGAGAAGCCCTACTCGTGTCCCCACTGCTCCAAGAGCTTCAGGCGAAGCTCCCATTTGCTGAATCATCAGCAGCTCCATAGGGGTGATCGACCCTAAAGCTGCTCCCAGTGTGAGAAGAGTTTTTACCAGAGCTATGATCTCATCTCTCATCACCAGACCCACCTCAACCATCACCAGAAATGAAGGGGCCTGGTCAAGGTCACCACATTTTCCAAGCTTGAGAGTTTCCATGCTTTGACATCTTTAAGATGTTGGGTTTTTTTTTTTGCAAGCAAGTGATTATGACACACTCCTCAGTGGACATGGCAGGAGAGGGCCATGTCTGTTTCTATTATTTGGTAGGGAACACCCATATGGAGCATTTTATTATGACTTTGCAGCAGGAGTTTTAAAGTAAACGGGAGAGATAGGCTGGGATTGTGTCATTTTGAGGTGAAAAGAACCCTTTTCAACTAGGTGGCTTTTTGAGAACATTTATAGCCACAGATTACACTTCATTGTCCAGATGGTTGTGACTGCAAATCTGGGTGGGGGCACACTAGCCTGAGGTTCGATATCACTTGGTTGTTTTCATTAATAAGATACTCAATAAAATTTTACAAATGTACAATGGAGCAATCACTCGTGGCTGGTGGGGTGCAAAGGTTAATATCGAGCATTATCAGTCCAAGATGCAGACATTGTCTGAGAAACTTGCTGTTAATTTCACTGAGTGCAGCTGCATACAGGAGACTTAGCTGAAAGCAAAATTACGGGACAGGAAAATAGGTATATCCTGGCCAAAACCAGGACACTCCAGGGCTGCAGATCCACATCTGCCCCTCCATGGGCTGCAGGGGACAGCTCCTCCTCTCCCCACAGACTGCAGGGGAACTTCTGTTCTGGCCCTTCCTTCAGTCACTGACCTTGGGGTCTTGTGGAGGGCTGGCAGCAGGCTTCCACCTCCTTCTCCAGGGGCATCTTGGGCATTTTCTGCCACAGACATTCCATGGTCACCCAGGGCAGCTGCTGACTCCTGAGGGAGGTGTTCTCCCAGATATGGGTACCACAGGTCTCCACAGCCCTTATATACCCCCAGGGTCACCACAGAGACCCCCATGACAATGGTGTCCAGGCACCAGACCCTGCATCACAAAGCCCTGGTGGTGGCTGGAGACTCCTAGGCCTGGAACTGCCTGGGACTGTGTCACAGAATGACGGAACCATGGAATGGGTTGGGTTGGAAGGGTAAAAGATCATCTAGTTCCAAAAAAACCCATTCCATGATTCTATGATCCCACCCAACTGAAGCCAACCCTGCCCCTGTCCCCATGGAACTCACTTCTTAATCCCATCCACAGCATCAGCCTCAGTCAGCAGTAGTGTCTCTTGGAGCTGCTTGAGGATGAGCTCCCCATGCTCCTCCTGCTCCGTGACTCTACAGATAATTGCCATGACCCTCCAGATCATTCTGAATCCCAGAATACCTCAGGCTGGAAGAGACCCCTGAGCATCTCCTTGTCTGAGTGCTCTGCTCAAGGCAGGATGAACCAGATGAGGTTGCTCAAGGGCTTCCCCAGCGTGGCTTCATCCACAAAGGGGGTGAAAGTGCCTTTTGTCCCACCCCACGTGGGGATTATTAAGAGAATCAGAATTTTTGGATGAAGTACTGGATCAACTCTTTTGGATTTAGTCTCAGCCACTTCTCTCAGCTTCTTATCATCAGTGAACTTGCTGACATCCCCTCATCCAGGTCGTTGATGAATATATGGGCAAGAAGTGGACACAGTTCTGATCCCGGGGGAACACCACTGGGCACAGGCCTCCAACTTGACTCTGTGCCACTCATCACAACACTCAATTCAGCTGTTGACCCAGTTACAAATCCACCTCACAGTCCAATCATCTGTGCCTCATTTCTTAAGTTTCGTTATGAGAATGTTATGAGAGACAGTGTCTACAGCTTTACTGAAGTCAAAGTATATGACATCCACTGCTCTCCCTTCATCTGCCCATTTGGTCATCCCTTTGTAGAAGGATATCAAGTTAGTCAAGCAAGACTTCACCTTAGTAAATCAATGTTGGCTGCTCTTTGCATGTGCACATTCAGAGTACTGAATATTCTGTGAGGCAGACTTCTCCTTTCCTACTCAGTCTTGAGAGCTACATCTACCACTGCAGAGATGTGGAATCCCCTCACCTTCAAAACAACTTTTCTACTTCCTCTATTTCATCCTCCTGTGTGGCACTGACTGCAGCACAATGTGTGTTGCATCATCCTGTAAACGAAAGAACTCAGATATTGCGGGCGGTTGCATTGTTACAAGCTGCTTGCTAAGCCTTTGCTGCTTTGAAGAAGCAGTGTCTTTCCACAGTTGCCAGTTGTTTTGCTTCCATTGCTTTAAGCAGCATGACACAATCCCAGATTTTTAGTCCTGTTTTCTTTTCAACTCCTACTGCAAAGTCACACTAAAATGCTCCATATGGGTGTTTCCTAACTAAAAAAAGAAATAGACCTGGGCGCATTCAGACACCTCCCCTGACGAGTGTGTCATCGTGACAATCACTTCCTTCTTTTACCTTGTTTGTTTTCAAAGAATCTAAAGATGTGGAAACTTGGAAACTCTAAAGCTTGGAAAAAGTGGTGACCTGGTGGGTCTGGTGGTGAGAGATAAGATCGTAGCTCTGGTAAAAACTCTTTCCACACTGGGAGCAGCTTTAGGATCATTCACCCCTATGGAGTCGCTGATGATTCAGCAAATGGGAGCTTCGCCTGAAGCTCTTGCAGCAGTGGGGACACGAGTAGGGTTACTCTCCTGTGTGGAAGAGACGATGCCTGATGAGATCAGAGCTCCTGACAAAGCTCTTCCCACATTCAGGACACTCGTAGGGATGTTCACCTGTATGGATTCGTAGGTGTTGGGTGAAATTCCAGATGGCTGGGAATTAGCAAGAGGTGCTATTGCTGAGGGCTTTCCCACAGTGAGTGCAGGGATACAACTTCTCTCCTGTGTGGATGCAGTGATGACGTGATAAATTGGAACTCCAAGAAAAAACCTTCCCACACTCCAGACACTTACAGGGTCTCTCTCCTGTATGGTTGTGGTGATGACGTGATAAAGAGAAACTCTGGGTAAACTCCTTCCCACACTCAAAACATTTATAGGGTTTCTCTCCTGTATGAATGTGATGATGCTGTGATAAATGGGAACTCTGAGTAAACTCCTTCCCACACTCGGAACATTTAAAGGGTTTCTCAACCGTATGGACACGTTGATGCTTGATGAAAGCTGATCTCCTGTTAAAACCTTTCCCGCAGTCAGGGCAGGTGTAGGACATGGTGCCTGTGTGATGTTGTCACCATTGGACCAGATCCAAGCTGTCGGTAAACCGTCTCCTGCAGTCACGACATCTCTGGGGTCTCTCACCCCGACGGATTTTCTGATGGTGAAGATGGGCCCAGAAAAAAAGAAGTGACAAATTAGCGATGGGTTTTTTGTGGGGTGAAGGCAGCCAAAACCTACATCACTCCTCCTGTGGGTGAAAGTGGAGTGTGAGGTGGAATGAGGAGGTTACCCATAGAGTTGGACACCCACTGATCATCCTTTACTTCATCTTTAGGAGCTACGCTGGCACCCAAAACCGAAAAGGGAACTGGGTCTGACCCAGGGTACTGGGGTTGTGAGCCCCTCCTGGCTTGAGTTGGGATCACTCCTTTGCACTTACACTCCACCAGATATTTTACTTCTCCCCTATTCCTGCCAACAACCCTTGGGGTGATTTAGGGGTCATTTCGTACCACCAGACATCTCTGCTATGATTTTGTGTTCCCCATTGTGGCACCAAATCCCCACCATGACCTGGGGGTTCCCCCATCACACCCACATCCAGGATCAGCTGTCATCCACTGGGATGAGTTGGGGTCTCCTGGGAGGTTTTTGGGTCCCTGATTGTGGCTCCTGAGCCCTGAGGTTATTAAGCCCCCTGGAAGGATTCTGGCGTTGCCATGGTTACCCCTGGCTCCAGGGTGATTTCAGGGTCCCCACTTGCAGTCCCCACACCCTGGGGATGACTTGGGGGTCCCTATCACAGCCCCCACCCCAGGATGAGTTGGGATTCCCTGGATGATGTGGGGGGAGACCCAACCACAGCTCCTCCATCCTCCCTATTGGGTGGTGGTCACCATTGCCCTCACCCTCACCCCAGGGAGAAGTTTCAGGCTCAGTTTGTTTCTGGTCCTGGGACAGAATTCACTCTCAAATCATTGTTTTCTGTTCAGAGCACCTGGAGTTTGGGAGGCTGCAGACTCCAACTCTGTGGGTGCACGGGAGGTCAGCAGTGTTGTGTTGGGTTCTCCCCAGCTCTGGAATCCTGTGGGATCCACAGGGACCATGGGCTCCAGGCCAGGGCAGCTGCTTCGACCTGGCCAAGCCCAGTCTTCCACACCAGGAGCACCAACACCCTCCCTGCAGAGCAGGAAGGTGGAGGAGATGACCTTTGAAGGTCCCTTCCAGCCCAAAGCAGTAGGGATCAGAACTGGGATGTTACTGGTGTGTCACTGGTGGCCCCCCAAGGCCCAGTGCCCCAGGCTGGAGGCACGGAAGCGGTGTGACTGGAATGTTACTGGTCCGAACCTCCTTAATACCCTGGGAGGACACTGGGAGGGACTGGGAGGGAAATGGGGGAGACTGGGAGGCAGTGGGAGGGGATGGGAGGAACTGGGAGGGGATCGGGGGGCACTGGAAGGTACTGGGAGTTTATATGGGGGGACTGGGTGAAGGTAGAGGGACTGGGAGAGACTGAGGGGGTGCTGGGTGGGGACTGGAAGGAACTGGGATGAACTGGGAAGGGACTGGAAGGAACTGGGAGGGACTGGAAGGGTATTGAGAGAAGCTGAAAGGTAACGGGAGGGCACTGGGAGGGGATCGGGAGCACTGGGAGGGACCTGGGGGGGATCTGGGGTCCAGGGGGGTTCCGGGAGGTTTTAGCGGCCGCTCTTTTACCTCTCTCCTCCCACGCCGCTTTCAGCGCAGCCGCGGTGACGTCATAGAAATGTCGCGCGACCGGGCCGCAGGGGAGGGGCGTTCGGAGAGGCGCAAAGCACGACGGGAGCTGAAGGCGAAGGGCGCGCGGTGAGTGGCGGAACCTCGCAAAGGCTGATGGGAAATGCAGTCCGGAATCGCCAAGGACTGACCCGACCCGACACACCGCAGAAACGACCCAAAATCTCCCCCAAATCGCCCCGAAATGCCCCAAACTGGAGCCCAGCCGGCACGGAACGGCCAGGAAGCACCAAATAGCCACCAAAGGTACACAGAAAAGAGGATTTAGGAGTAAAAATTCTAGGATTTGCGGTTGAAAAGCGGGCGTAGGGGTTGAGAAATGGGCATTCGGGGTAGAAAACGGAGGGATTTGGGGTGGAAAAGGGAGATTTGGGGTCTAAAAGGGTTTTTTTTTTTGGTAAAAACTCAACGATTTAGGGTGTAACGTGTAGGATTTGGGATCAGAAATGGGCATTTTTTCATAAAAACGAAGGGGTTTAGGGTCGAAAAGATGTATTTGGAGATGAAAAGAGGGTTGGGCAGGCAGTCCGGAGTGGCTCAGGCATTTCCTGGAAATCTGTGCTTGATGCTGGTCCTGCTCTGCCTCGGCTCCCGCTCACCATCGGGACATTCCTCTGTCTCCATTGTGACCCTGAACAGGGAGCCCTGAGAACTCAGGTGGCAATGCTGAGGTGCAGGGGCTGTGCTGCTGCAGGGAGGCAGCCCCAACGCACCCAGAAATTGAAGGCGAGGAGGGAAAGATGGTCAGCAAATGATTATCACCCCTTTCCTTTTCCCTTCCTTCCCCTGCTACATCACTTTTCCTCATTTGGCTTAGATGGCTCAGGTACCTCGTCTCTGGAATTCAGTTTTCCCTGCTTTTCTCTCCCAAGTGCACACTATTTGTAACTCTGCTGCCTAGCAGACCCTTCACAGCACCTTCAACAGCTCAGCTGGAAACTCCTGGAAATTCTTATTCGGTGGAAAGAGATGGACTCTTCAGAGACAGAGTTGCTTCATTAGGAAAAAGGTCTTTCAGGGAGTTGTGACCCCTGGTCCTGCTTAGTGTCCTTACTTCTGCATTCCCCTAAAGGCCTTTTCAGCACGGTGGAACTTTTCTCTCTCTCTCCCATTTTTCTGTTGCTTGAAAGCAGAATTTGTCTAATTCCTCTTCTGGGTGCTACTGAGAATAACATCATGTGTCTTAAGCTAAATGTGAGCAACTGAACATTCTCTCTCAATCCACAGAAACAGGCACAGCACTGTGGACACTCTTGTCTCCAATCAGAGGAGATCTAGTCTTCTACGAAGAGCAGTTTGGCCTTCTCAGAGGAGCTGTTCTTGTCCTTTCACTAAGAATGGAGTCCTTAAACAAAGTGTGAATTTATCCCGATGAGTTAGTGACTTCTGCCCAATTCTTTGTACAACAAACACAAATGCATGCTCAGGTACTCCACCTGCCAAGCAGGGAAAAAAAAGTCCTACAGCACTTTGTGGAGAAAGAGGAATGGGACAACTGCATATCACCAGTGGAGTTCCTCCTCCTCCTGGGACTGAGTGGTGTCCCCAGTCTTCAGGTGCCTCTCTTTCTCCTCTCTCTCATGATTTACCTGGTGATGATGTTTGGCAACCTCCTTGTTGTTGTGCACCAGTGACAGGTCAGCATCTTCACACGCCCATGTACTTCTTCCTGGAGAATTTCTCCAGTATGCAAATCTGCTATACCTCCACTATCCTGCCCAGGCTGCTGGCCAGCTTCCTAACCAGGGACAGAACAATTCCTGCTCAAGGCTGCGTGACACACTTCTTTTTCTTTGGCTGTTTTCCAGGTACTGCGTTATATCTGTTGGGTACCATGTCTGGTGATCAAGACATGGCCCTATGTCAACCCCTGATCTACACAAGCCTCATGGAGGGGAAGGTCTGTCTTCAGTCCTGGCTGGCCCTTGGCTAGCAGGATTACTGATGGCTACCAGAGTCACTGGACAGTTCTCTAGGTTACAGTTCTGTGGTCCCAATGATATGAATCACTTCTTCTGTGGTTTTGCCCCATTGCTAGAGCTTGCCTGCAGTGACAGCAGGGTGCTCAGACTGGTTACCTTCCTAATATGTGTCCTGGATGTAGTCTTCCTCTCTGTGTTCCCATTGGGATCCTACATCCGCATCATAGCTGCCATCCTGAGGCTCCAACCACCATGTGGAGGCAGAAGGCCTTTTCCCCCTGCTCATCTCACTTCATTATGGGCAGTGTTTTCTACAGCACCCCCAACGTTGTCTACATGGTACCCAGGACAACCCCACTGAGACAGCTCAACAAAGTGCTCTCCTTTTTCTTCACCAACCTCACGCCCATGGTCAGTCCCCTCCTCTACAGCCTGGGGAACAGGGAAGTCAAGAGGGCTCTTGGGAATGCACTCAGAAAAAACATGGCCTGAATTCACTGAGAGCTCATACTAGTTGTGATTCCCCCAGAAAAGAACAGGTTGTGGTTGAGTCAAGTGTGGACAAATCATAAGTGTGGACAAAAAAAATAATTTGTCCATCTGGTATAACGTTACAAGTGCAGAATCTTGCAGGTGACCTATTGGACTGCTCAGTGACCTACTGAGCTGCTTGGATCCCCACAAGTCCATGGGACCAGATGGGATCCACCCAAGGGTGATGAGAGAGCTGGCAGAAGAGCTTGCCAAGCCTCTCTCTATCATCTACCAACAATCCTGGCTCACTGGATGATTGGAATTTGGCAAATGTCACGCCAGTCCACAAAAAGGGCCAGAAGGAGAACCCGGAAAACTACAGGCCTGCCTAGTTGGCCTTGGCAGTGTCTTGTTTTTTAAAAGCAAGATCTGTACTTAAAAGACAGAAGATGATCACACTGCTTTAGTGGAAAGTTACAGGAATTAATCCCGCCAGGAGTTAACCCTGTCAGGGTCTTTCTCTGTTTTTTGCCTAAGAAAGAAACTTTGTTTAAAAGAAGAGCCTTCGCTGGATTAAAGTGATTAAAATAAAACTGAACAAAATATCTGTCTGCTGTCTCTGCTCAGTGTATCAGGAATGAATGGGAAGCGAAACCCCCTACCGGGGTGCAGCAGCCCTGGGAAGGCTGCTCTGTGCCTGGAGCACAGAGCACAAGGGTCTTGAGGAGCACAAGGGCCAGGGCTGTTGTGCTGGGCTGGGCAGAGGTGATGGCCCCAAGGGGCTGCAGAGCTCTGCGGATCTCCTGGAGAGGAGAGCAGGGGACACAGGGTGCCTCCTGCTCCTTTTGCCATGCATGGTCACCCATCTGGGGCTCTGAGCTCTCTCTGCCCCCCAGGAGCTGCTGTGCCCTTCAGAGGGGCTGGGGCTCTGGTGGGACTGCCCAGAGCAGCCTGGGCTGGGCACTGGTGTGGGGCCAGCAGCAACTGGGCTGTGCTGGGAGAGAGGGGAGGGGAGGTGGGAGAGCCTGGAGGGAGCTGTTCTGGGCTGGCAAGTGAAACCCTGGCAGAGAAAGCCATGGGTGTCCTCAGCTGAGGCTGAGTCTTTTTGCCAGAGCATCTCCATCCTCCTGCTGGTCTCAGTACCTGCATGGGGGGAACTCCCAGCCATGGCCGGGCTCTCTCCTGGCCCAGAGCCAAGCAAAGCCTGGTGCAGAGCTGTCGCTGAAGCCCCACAGCTGACATGGTTTGTCCAGGAGCTGGAGATGCTGCCCAAGAAGATGGCCAGGGGGTGACATAGAACCAAAGCACAGTCAGAAGCCTTCACAAAATCACCTTGTAAGCTTCAGAGTGGAGGAAAAGAACAAGAAGTCCCATCCTCAGGGTATCCTTGTGTTAGAGGTTTACCTAGAAGGTTTCTGGATCAGCCCAGGATTTTGTTTTCAAGGCAAAGCCAGTGAGAGCAGAGAGACACCAGAGAAGGTCTGGAAATGCTGGGATGAGAGTTAGGTGGGAAAGCAGGAAGGGTGACAACAGCCTGAAGGGAAGGAGCTGCAGGCATGGACTGTGTAGGACAGCCTGCCGGAGAGGTGCCCAAGGGCTCTGTCAAGGAGTGAGGTCATTGTCCCCTTGGCCATAGCAGTGTCCTGGGCCACCAAGGCTGGGGAGAGGAAACTTTTTATTGTGACTCTCAGGATCTTCCTTCCCAGGGCCTGGGGTCAGGGCTTGGCCTTTCTGCTGAATCCAACAAACCTAAGGGTTTTCTCAGCATTACAGCCACCAGCACAGAGCCTTTATCTCCTGCAATCATGGCCTCCAGGGACCTGCTCTAACAAGGCCATGGGGAGGCTCTGGCAGGCTCAGAGAGGCCCATCAGTGCTTGAAGGTATTTTGGGTTTTGCTTCTGACTTTATCAGAGATTTTTTTCATTCTTCTCTCAATATCTGAAGTTCATGTAATGAGCTTCAAAAGCCCAAAGGAGCTCCTTATCTTTTGGTTTTTTCCTTCATGTCTTCAAGACCTGTAGAGCTCCTTGGAGATTTTAATTTTGTTCCCGGTGGATATCAGGAGGAAGATTTCAATGTGCACTTTTACACTCTTATTTGAAAGGAAATATTTCATTACTTTGTACTTCAGAGGTGTCGTGTTTTGGGCCAGGATAAAGGTGATTTTCTGTCTTGTACTTTTGCTTTTAGCTAAGTCTCTTGTAAGTAGCTGCACTTGCTGAAATTAACAGCAAGTTTCTCAGACAGTGTGCGCTTCTAGGACTGATAACACTCGATGTTTACAGTTACTGGTAGAGACTGGTATGCAGAGCCAAGGACACTGCTCAGCTCTGAGGAAAACTTTTACCCTCCAGAAGGAAGAGGTCCCACCTGCAGCCTTCCTTTGGGGCGGAACGGACAAGATAGATGCCAGAACTGACCAAATAGAGGATTCCATCCCATATACATCATAGTATAAATTTGAGGGATCATGAGGGCCAAGCCAGATTTCCTGCTTCCAGCTTCCAGCTGCCTACCCTTCCTGCCTTTCCTGCTTCCCTTCCTTCACCCGGCATCCTGGAAGGATTCCATCTGTTCGTCCGCCTGTGCTTCTGATCCATGCCAGCCCATATCTGTGTGTTCCTGCCTCCAGTTCCCAACTGCTGCCGACTCCAGGAGTCCAGCCTGGACTTTCCCAGGGCTGCCCTGCAGCTTCAGTGGTGACGTGAGAGTTACTGGGTGAAAAGGGGGGAGGAATGTGGTTTCCATTTTCCTGCATATTTGTATATATTTAGTGATTTTTCCTATTTATCATTACTGTTTCATTGAAGTTGTGTAGTTTAGTTTCCAACCCATAAGTCTCTCTCCCTTATTCTCTCTCCTTTCTTTATCAAGGAGGAGAGAGAGATTAATAGAGAGCATCTGTTATTCGGTTTAATTGCCGGGCCAGTGTTAAACCGTAACAACTGGTTTATTCTGGTTTATATTGGCCTATACTGGTCTATACTCGTTTGAACTGCTTATATTCATTTATACTGGTTATACTGATCTATACTGGTCTATACTGGTCTGTACAGGTCTATATAGGTTTATACTGGTTATACTGGTTAAACTGGTCTACACTGGTCCATACTGGACTATACTGGTTTATACTATTTATATTTGTTTATACTGGTTATACTGGTCTATACTGATTATACTGGTTTATACTGGTTATTCTGGTCTATACTGGTTAATACTAGTTTATACTGGTCTGTACTAATCTATACTGGTTGTACTGGTTTATACTGGTTTATTCTAGTCTATAGTGTATTTATTACATTTATTATTATATACTGTATATTAGATATTTTAATATTACTTATTATAATAATAACACTGTTTATAATGTTATGTTTTATACAATACATGATATAATAAATATATAATATATACCATATGTCATATATAATATAATGTAACAAAATACGTAATGCATATTTAGTATATAATATTTGATATATAACATATAACATGAATCATAATATAGAATATAGAATATAGATTATAGAATATAGAATATAGAATAAAATGTTGCAATATAATATATCATAAATATTAAAATAATAATTATTACTAATTTTTAATATTGCTCATTAGACATTTTTTATAAATCTACATTATTATGCTTCGTTATTATTTAATTTATTATGTTTATTATATAAGATTATATTTATTATTATATTAATTTATTCCTTATTTATTATATACTGTATACCATTGTTTATTATATATTTTTAAATAACTTATTACTTTCATTATATATTGTTATTTATTATATACATATTATATATATAATACTGTATATTTATAGTATGTATGGCATATATATAGTATATATATTATATATGTGTTTGTTATATATTATTATTATTATTTCTATTATTTTTTAGGAATTATATATGTACCATGTATTATATTTTCATAGTTATTTTTATTATTACATATTTTTAATTATTGTTATTAATGTATTATTACTTAATTTATCTGTTGGTTATATTCGTTATATTATATATTATATGTATTATTCTATATTAATATTTATTGTTATTTAAATTACTTACAGTCATTTATTCCTATAATTATTTATATTTATTATTATTTACTTCATTCTCGTTTTATTATGTTTTTAAACTAATTTTTATTTATTTATTATTTTTCTTTTTATTATTTAAATACCATTATTTAATATTATTTAATATTATGTTTTTATTTATTTATTTATTTTTATTCTTTATGTTATTTTTTTACTTTTTATTTTTATTTTTTATTTTAATAATTATTATTTATTTAAATATTTTATGTATTTATTTATTTATTCTTTTATTTTAAGACTCTATTTTATTAAGTAATTAATTTAATTAATTTCAATCAATTTTCCTTTTATTCCCCATTTTATTTCTCTGATTGTTCCCCCCCAGCCCCTCATTTCCAGCTTTGGAGACCTCAATAGAGGGCCGCGAATCGGCGTTAATTGGGCTGCGCTTCAACAGGGGACCTAAAGAGGGGGGAGGGATTTGGTCACGAGCATCATTGGGGGGGAACCAGGGGGAAAGGGGCACATGGGAACAACACATGGGGTCAACATGGGATCTACATGTGATTAACATGTAATTAACACATGATTAACAGGGGGTTCAGGCCAATCACGGGGTTTTGTTGACACGGGATGGACACGGGGTCAACAGTCTAGGAAATTCCTAGAGTGTATAGAGGATTATTTCCTGCTCCAGCCGGTGAATGAGCCTACCAGGGATTAGCCCCGCTAGACCTCCTGTTCACAAACAGAGAGGGGCTGGTGGGAGATGTAGTGGTCGGTGGACGTCTGGGACTCAGCGATCAAAAAATAACAGAGTTTTCAGTCCTCAGGGATGCAAGGAGAGCCGTCAATAAAATCTCTACGTTGGACTTCCGGAGGGCAGATTGTGGCCTCTTCAGAAGACTGATTCAGACTGTACCCTGGGAAACAGCCCTTGGAAACAAAGAGGTCCAGCAGGGATGGACGTACTTCAACAGGGAGATTTTGAAAGAAATTAGGGTAAAGAAGAGAGCCCACCAATTATGAAAAAAGGGGTAATTACTCAGGAAGAATTTAGAAATAGAGTTAGGTTGTGTAGAAAGAAAATTAGAGAGATAAAGGCACAACTTGAACTGAATCTCGCCACCTCTGAGAAGGATAACAAAAAGACCTTCTACAGATACATCAATAGCAAAAGAAGGGGCAGGGAAAACCTCCATTCTCTACTGGACATGGGTGGGAATAGAGTTATCAAAGATGAAGGCCAAGGTATTTAACACTTTCTTTGCCTCAGTTTTCAACAGTAAGAGAGGTTGTCTTGATGGCAGGTGTCTTCTGGAGCTTGTAGAAAGACATGAGAATCTGAACAGTCCTGCTGTAATCCAGAAGGAAACAGTCAGTGACCTGCTGAGCTGCTTGGATCCCCACAAGTCTATGGGACCAGATGGTATCCACCCAAGGGTGATGAGAGACCTGGCAGAAGAGCTGGCCAAGCATCTCTCTATCATCTACCAACAGTCCTGGCTCACTGGAGACATCCCAGATGATTGGGAGTTGGAGAAGGTCACGCCAATCCACTAAAAGGGCAGGAAGGAGGACCCAGAAAACTACAGGCAAGTCAGCCTGACCTCAGTGCCTGGCAGGGTTATGGAACAGATCATCCTCAGTGTAATCACACAGCACCTGCAGGATGGGCAAGGGATTAGACCCAGCGAGCACGGGGTTAGGAAGGGCAGGTCCTGTCTGAACAACCTGATCTCCTTTTATCATCAGGTGACCCTCCTGGTGGATGAGGGGAAGGCGGTGGATGTGGTCTACCTGAACTTCAGCAAGGCCTTTGACACCGTCTCCCACAGCATTCTCCTGAAAAAGCTATCAGCTCACAGCTTGGACAGGAGCACCCTGTGCTGGGTTAGGAACTGGCTGGAGGGCCAAGCCCAGAGAGTGGTGCTGAACGGTGCTGATCCAGTTGGCGGCCGGTCACTAGTAGTGTCCCCCAGGGATCAGTGTTGGGCCCAGTTCTGTTCAGTATCTTTACTATCTGTTACTATATCTTTACTGATGTTTAGATGAGGTAATTGAGTCCATCATCAGCAAATTTGCAGATGACACTAAGCTGGGGGGGAGTGTGGATCAGTTGGAAGGCAGGAGGGCTCTGCAGAGGGACCTGTACAGATTGGAGAGTTGGGCTGATTCCAATGGGATGTGGTTCAACAAGGCCAAGTTCTGGGTCCTGCACTTTGGCCACAACAACCCGATGGGGAGCTCCAGGCTGGGGACAGAGTGGTTGGAGATCAGCCAGACAGAGAGGGACCTTGGAGTCTGGATTGACAGGAAGCTGAACATGAGCCAGCAGTGTGCCCAGGTAGCCAAGAAGACCAATGGCATCTTGGACTGTATCAGGAACAGTGTGGCCAGCAGGTCCAAGGAAGTGGTTCTGCCCCTGTACTCAGCCCTGGTGAGGCCACACCTCGAGTACACTGTGTCCAGTTCTGGGCCCCTCAGTTCAGGAAGGATATCGAGGTCCTAAAGCAGGTCCAAAGGAGGGCAACTAGGCTGGTGAAGGGACTCAAACACAGATCCTATGAGGAGAGGCTGAGGGAGCTGGGGGTGTTCAGGCTGGAGAAGAGGAGGCTCAGAGGAGACCTCATCACTCTCTACAACTACCTGAAAGGAAGTTGTAGCCAAGTGGGGGATGGTCTCTTTTCCCAGGCATCTCTCAGCAAGACAAGAGGGCACGCTCTCAAGTTGTGCTGGGGGAGGCTTAGGTTGGACATTAGAAAGAATTTCTTTACTGAGAGGGTGATCAGACATTGGAATGGGCTGCCCGGGGAAGTAGTGGATTCTCCATCCCTGGAATATTTAAAAAGAGACTGGATGTGGCACTCAGTGCCATGGTCTAGTAACTGCAGCAGTAGTGGATCAAGAGTTGGACTTGATGATCTCTGAGGTCCCTTCCAACCCAGCCAATTCCATGATTCTATGATTCTGACGCTGCTCCAGGACAGCCCTGCTCTGACAAACCTTTTCCTCCTGCCCACCAAAATTCTCCGCAAGGATCCCAGCAGCTGTGGCACAGGCTGCCAGCTGGAGAAGGAAGACCCCCTCCAGGAAGCCAAGCTTCACTGCCCTGCAGCCAGAGACTTACCATGGCAGAGGCTGGGAAGATTTCTCTCTCCCCCAGCCCAGGCAGCTCTCAGCTCCCCTCCCAGCCCAGGCTGCCTTTCTCCTCTCTCTCCCTCCTCTCTCTCCCCTGCCCTGCTGCCTGCAGGCAGTGCCCTCAGCCCTGCTGCGCTCTGCAGAGGAGCTGCTCCTGCCCAGAGCTCTCTCTCTGCAGCACTCTCTGCTAGGCAGCAGCTCTCTCAGGCTCAGGAGCCCAGCCCAGCAGCACAGGACCAGTGCCAGACTTTGCCACTTGCTCAGCTCTCTCAGGGCTCCCTCCAGCTCTCCCTGGGGCTCCCCAGGAACCCAGTGGGACACACACTGAAGTCATCATTGCTCGTGTCCCCTCCCTCCCTCCTTTACAGCACAGCCAGTTCCTCTCTAGAGACAGAACCTCTGCTTCTCCCACTCTCCCACTGGACACCCAGGCAGTGCCAGGGGGAATCTGCTTTCCCTCCTCTGCCCATGCAA
The DNA here is from genome assembly GCF_003957555.1 of Calypte anna. NCBI lineage: Eukaryota > Metazoa > Chordata > Aves > Apodiformes > Trochilidae > Calypte > Calypte anna. Next base: position 618,141 of record NW_022045449.1, on the reverse strand, counting down.
GCCACGGGTGACACTGGAGGTGCCAGGGATGCTCCCCTGACTGAGGGCAGCTGCTCAATTGAGTGGGCAAGCACAGCCCTGTGGGGCTACAGCACATGTCAGGGCACTCCAGCACAACCACCTGCTGCTGGCACAACAGCACAGGACTGTCACATCCTATGGCCTGACCCAGACAGCAGCCAAAGGAGATTCCATCTCCCAGGCGAGACTTTCCCTTTGAGGGAAAAGTTACCCTTGGAGGGTAAACAAAGAGTGACAGCCTCCTGAGACCATCCAAATACTCCCTGGTCAGATTAAGATGAAATGACACTCAAGGTCTTTTTGTCTACAGTCAAAATATCAATTCTGTTGCTCCTACAATTAAAGTTTATTTTCGAGCAAGTTTTAGGGAACACAAATTAGTCATAAGTATGTATGAATATAAATATTATAAAGGCACAAAAGTAGATACTTCATTGTTCAGGCTGTGCAATCACAAGGGCTGATTGCTTGGGTCACAAAAACCACATGCTCAAATGACATCTCAACAATCCAGTCCCCTCACCCCATGAGTCCAAATAGCACAAGGCATGATGATATCATAAGGCAATAGCATAAGGCAATTATATCATGATGGCTACAAGCTTAGCATCTTCACTCCAGATTCTTCAGTTCAGGCAGTTGTGATATGTATGATGTGCAGAGTCCTTGTTCTTCAAGCAGTGTCACCTCCAAAGCTTAGGGTTCTTTAGCAACATCCTCGGGACTTGATGTACCTGTGAATTTAGTTCTCCAAAAGCATTTCTAATTCCATTGTTCAAAAGGAGTGTTTGACACACTGATGTCTTTTAGGATAGGGCACTGGAGATTAGAGAATTTTTGGTGGCATTATGTGGAGCAACTCTTTACAGTGATCACAAACTTCATAACCGTATAGCATAACAAAACTGAATAAGAATGAAAAATTTACAAAATATCAAAATTATAAATACAGAAAGTACCCATTTTGAGTACATTTTTCTCTATCTTCTAATTGAGAAGGTTAATTACAACATTTAATTTTAATTCCACCATTAGTTACTATAATAATTAATTTTTTAAAAATTTCTTTCTGGTTGGAAATCGCCTTTTAAATTTGTCCCTATGTCTTAAGATTCATCCTAAAGAGTACAAGGGGTATACAATTCCTCTTCCCTGAATTTCCATGATATCTCAATCCAAGCATTGCACCTGCTGTCTCTTAGCCTGACAAGGCAGAGGTGCTGAGGGAGTCTCTGATCAAACAGGTGGATGTGCACTGGAGTCCACTCCAGTCCCTCCTCCTGTCACATGCAGCAAGACAAACTAGGCAAAGCAGAGCAGTGCAGTCCCATTCAGGTCACCTAACCTTTTGTCCCAAATCTGGGTTTCATCACCCAGTGTGCATGAAGCCAGTCAAACACACAGAGCTGAGATACTGGGTTTTTTCTCAACAATGAGCAGGGTTGGGTGCTGGGTGGTAATTCCACAAAGGCAGCACTTTAACATCTGTAACACCAGATGTGAGGTGACAGTGAACCTCATCATTACTGATAACTGACACCACTGACTGATACAGAATGAAAGGATATAATGTCAGATCACCAATTATAGGAGCAATTCTTTCTCTAGTAAAACAAAACAGCATTAACAAGCCTTCATTGTCTTAGTCTTCATTACTGTGTCTTTTGGATGACCTGCAGCACTTGTCTTTCTTTTCTGGCAATCCAACACACTCTCATTAGTTTTTCTCATTTGGCTCTGAGTGATATGTTTTCCAAAGTAAGTACATTCCATTTTCACATATACCCTTGCCATACCCACACCTACCACCGTCTCCCACAGCATCCTCCTGAAAAAACTGTCAGCCCGCAGCTTGGACAGGAGCACCCTGTGCTGGGTTAGGAACTGGCTGGAGGGCCGGGCCCAGAGAGTGGTCCTGAACGGGGCTGCATCCAGTTGGCGGCCGGTCACAAGTGGTGTCCCCCAGGGATCAGTGTTGGGCCCAGTTCTGTTCAACATCTTCATTGATGATTTAGATGAGGGGATTGAGTCCATCATCAGCAAATTCGCAGACGACACTAAGCTGGGGGGGAGTGTTGATCAACTAGAAGGCAGGAGGGCTCTGCAGAGGGACCTGGACAGACTGGAGAGTTGGGCTGATTCCAACGGGATGAGGTTTAACACGGCCAAGTGCCGGGTCCTGCACTTTGGCCACAACAACCCCATGCAGCGCTACAGGCTGGGGACAGAGTGGCTGGAGAGCAGCCAGGCAGAAAAGGACCTGGGAGTCTGGATCGACAAGAAGCTGAACATGAGCCAGCAGTGTGCCCAGGTGGCCAAGAAAGCCAATGGCATCCTGGCCTGTATCCGGAACAGCATTGCCAGCAGGTCCAAGGAAGTGATTCTTCCCCTGTACACAGCCCTCGTGAGGCCACACCTTGAGTACTGTGTCCAGTTCTGGGCCCCCCAGTTCAGGAAGGATATCGAGGTCCTGGAGCAGGTCCAAAGGAGGGCAACCAGGCTGGTGAAGGGACTCGAGCATAGACCCTACGAGGAGAGGCTGAGAGAACTGGGGTTGTTCAGCCTAAAGAAGAGGCGGCTCAGGGGAGACCTCATCGCTCTCTACAACTACCTGAAAGGAGGGTGTAGCCAGGTGGGGGTTGGGCTCTTTTACCAAACGACTTTCAACAAGACAAGAGGGCATGGACTTAAGTTGTGCCAGGGGAAGTTTAGGTTAGATATTAGAAAGAATTTCTTTACGGAAAGAGTGATCCGTCATTGGAATGGGCTGCCCACTGAAGTGGTGGATTCTCCGTCCCTGGAGATATTTAAAAAAAGACTGGATGTGGCACTCAGTGCCATGGTCTAGCAACCGCAACGGTGGTTCAAGGGTTGGACTCGATGATCTCTGAGGTCCCTTCCAACCCAGCCAATTCTATGATTCTATGATTCTATGATTCTATGTTAGTGAACTAGTAAATTTCCACGAGACTCCTTATAAGAACTATTGCTTCTACAATTCCACTACTTCTTTCTATAAAACCATTGTATATATCTTTCATTAAACATAATTTTAAATTTCATTAATATTTTAAATATGAATTTTTGTAAAACTACAGATTTCACAAAAAATCAAGCAAGCAAAGTAGATGCTGTGGGGCTTTTCAGCCAGATTCTTTTCACTGAGCTCTCACCAACACTTTTAATCATCTTGAAAAAAAATCCAAGTTATAATTCTCTTATTTCAGGAGAGAACTGACAGAAGCCTTACTGCAGGCTGCTCGAGGTGTCCCATCACATCACCCATGGTCTCACAGAGGTTTCAGGAGAGCTCATCAAGCACCCCTCTTGACAGGCAAGGAGCAGTAACACTCCTCTGAAGAGCTGTGCCAGCTCCTGGAGTCTGCAGGTATCTACAAGGTGGTGAAGGGTCTGGAGAACAAGTGCTCTGAGGAGAGACTGAGGGAATTGGGAATGTGCAGTTTGGAGAAGAAGAGGCTGAGAGGAGAGCTGCTTGCTTTCTATAACTCCCTGAAAGGAGGTTGTGTTGAGGTGGGTGCTGGCCTCTTCTCTCAAGTGAACAATGAGAGGACAAGAGGACATGGCCTGAAGTTGCACCAGGATCTGAGGAAGAATTTCTTTTCTGAGAGAATAGAGAGGTGTTGGAATGGTCTGCCCAGGAAGGTGGTGGAACCACCATCCCTGGAAGGATTTAAAAACTGTGTAGTAGAGATGATCCTGCTCTGTTGCTGTCAGCATTGTCTGCTGCCTCCCTCTTCTGGTGCTCCCTCAGCTGCACTCCCAGCCTGCTGTGCAGGAAAAGTGTCGAGGATCCCATCCTACCACATCCCTTAAGGAGGGTGTCATAACTGTAAATACTTTCCTGTTTTTTGATTATTTGGAAAAAAAACCCTTCATGATGCTGAAACAAATATTAAATCTCAAATTTTGGATGGGACAGAAAGTGGTTCCTGAGCTGACTCAATTTTGTTGTCCACAAGAAGATGAAGAAAGCATCATTGGTGTGATGGAGCTTGGAAAATGAGGGCAACTTGACCCCTCATCCTTGGTGATGACTGTGATGGGTTGAGTAAGGAGAGATGAAATCTAATTTCCAGTAAAATCTCCCTTTTCACTGGGAATAGCTTTAATATTTTTAACTGGTATGGAGGCGTTGATGCTTCTTCAAATACGAGCTGTGACGGAAGCTCTTCCCACAGTCAGGACACTTGTAGGGACGTTCACCCCTATGGATCCGTAGGTGATAGGAGAGACTTGAGCTGGCTGTGAAGCTCTTCCCACACTCAGGGCACTTGTAGGGACGCTCTCCCCTATGTTTCCGTAGGTGTTTGGCGAGATTTGAGCCGGCTGTGAAGCCCTTCCCACACTGGGGGCAGGTGTAGGGTTTTTCCCCAGTGTGGACATGTTGGTGATTAATCCAAGAGGTGCTCCTGTTGAAGGCTTTCCCGCAGTGAGTGCAGGGATACAACTTCTCTCCTTTATGGATGCCATGATGCTTTTACAAATGGGATCTCTTAGTAAACTCCTTCCCACACTCCAGACACGTATAGGGTCTCTCTCCTGTGTGGATGCGGCGATGTTGTGATAAATAGGAACTCCGGGAAAACTCCTTCCCACATTCCAGACATTTCTAGAGTTTCTCTCCTTTGTGGATGCACCGATGCTTTGATAAATTGAAACTTTAATGTTTTTCACTGGCATGGAGGCTTTGATGCTTCTTCAAACCAGAGCGTTAACCGAAACTCTTCCCACACTCAGCACATCAGTAGGGACATTCACCCCTATGGATCCGTAGGTGTTGGGTAAGATTTGAGTTGGATCTGAAGCCCTTCCCACACTGGGGACATGTGTAGGGTTTTTCCCCAGTGTGGACATGTTGGTGATTAATCCAAGAGGTGCTGTTGTTGAAGGCTTTCCCGCAGTGAGTGCAGGGATACAACTTCTCTCCTGTGTGGATGAGGTGATGGTGCGATAATGCAGAACTCTGCGTAAACTCCTTCCCACACTCCAGACACTTATAGGGTCTCTCTCCCGTGTGGATGCGGTGATGCCGTGATAAATGGGAACTCCGGGAAAACTCCTTCCCACACTCCAGACACTTATAGGGTTTCTCTCCTGTGTGGATGCGGTGATGTTGTGATAATGCAGAACTCTGGGAAAACTTCTTCCCACACTCCAGACACTTATAGGGTCTCTCTCCTGTGTGGATGCCCTGATGCTGTGATAAATAGGAACTCTGGGAAAACTCCTTCCCACACTCCAGACACTTATAGGGCTTCTCTCCCGTGTGGATGTGGCGATGCTGTGATAAATTTGAACTCTGGGAAAACTCCTTTCCACACTCCAGACACTTATAGGGTTTCTCTCCCGTGTGGAGGAGGCGATGCCGTGATAAATTGGAACTATGGGAAAACCCCTTCCCACAGTCAGAACATTTAAAGGGTTTCTCACCCGTATGGATCCGTTGATGCTGGATAAAAGCTGGTCTCCTTCTAAAACCTTTCCCACAGTCAGGGCAGGTGTAGGACATGGTGCCTGTGTGATGGTGTCACCGTTGGACCAGATCCAAGCTGTCGCTAAACCGTCTCCTGCAGTCAGGACATCTCTGGGGTCTCTCACCCTGATCGATTTTCTGATGGTGAAGATGGGCTTAGCGGATCCTAAACTTTCTCCCCCGTTCCTCACTGGTGTCAAACTTTTCTCCTGCATGGATTTCAATGATTTTCAAAATTACACTTAGACCAAAATCTTTCCTATACTTAGGACACCAAGGGAGGTTTTTGCCCTGATGGAGGCATCCCATGTTTGAGAAAGAAGCCTCAGTATGGTGACAAAATAGGGTTTGAGCTTTTTTTGTGTTGGTGGCAGCCAAAACCTTCATCAAACATACTGTAGGTGAAAATGGAGTGCAAGGTAGAACAGGGAGGTTACCCATAGAGTTGGACACCCACTGATCATCCTTTACTTCATCTTTAGGAGCTACACTGGCAACCAAAACCCAAAGGGGCCATTGCGTGGGGCAGAGGGTGCTGAGGTTTTGAGCCACTGCTGGCATGAGCTGTGATGACCCAGTTGTGCTGACACTGCAAGAGGTAATTTAGGACTCCCCCATTGCTGTCTTAAACTCCTGGGATGATTCAGGGGTCTTATACCTCACCCTCACACTTTGATATGAGTTTGGGTCCATTGTCATGGTAACAAATCCCAACATGGCCTATAGGATTCTCCTACTGCACCCACATGCAGCATGAGCTGCCATCCAGTGGGATGAGTTGGGGTCTCCTAAGGGAGTCCCCGATTGTGACTTCTACACCCCGGGCTTATCAAGTCCCCTGAAAGGATTCCGGAATTGCCATCCTTATCCCTGGCTCGAGGGTGATTTGAGGGTTCCCAGTTGCAGACCCCAAACCCTTGGGATGACTTTGGGGTCCCCTATCACAGCCCTGCCCACCAGTATTTATTGAGCTCCCCCCATATTATTTTCAGGGAGCTAAAATCACAGCTCTTCCACCCTCCAGACAAGTTGGGGGGCTGCCAATCCCACCACCCTCATCCCAGGGATAAGTTTAGTTCCCCCCTCCCACCCATCCTCCACCCCCTCCCCATCTTGTGCTGCTCACCCCCAGTTTGGGCAGTACTGGGACAACCAGCCCCCTCCCATCACTTCCCATCACCTCCCACTACCTGCAAAGTGGACACAGACAAGGCTGGTGGGGGGGGGGATGCTCTGGTGGTCACCAGTTAGAGGGTCCCAGCTGCGGGGCAGGGGGTGTGGGTGCAGCCCGGGACGGTGGAGCAAAACCCCCCGGGAGCTGCAGTGTGATCCTGCTCCTTTTGCCATGCATGGTCACCCATCTGGGGCTCTGAGCTCTCTCTGCCCCCCAGGAGATGCTGTGCCCTTCAGAGGGGTTGGGGTTCTGGTGGAACTGCCCAGAGCAGCCTGGGCTGGGCACTGGTGTGGGGCCAGCAGCAACTGGGCTGTGCTGGGAGAGAGGGGAGGGGAGGCAGGAAAGCATGGAGGGAGCTGTTCTGGGCTGGCAAGTGAAACCCTGGCAGAGAAAGCCATGGGTGTCCTCAGTTGAGGCTGAGTCTTTCTGACAGAGCATCTCCATCCTCCTGCTGGGCTCAGTGCCTGCATAGGGGGAACTCCCAGCCCTGCCCAGGCTCTCTCCTGGCCAGCAGGGACTGCTGAGACCATCCCATCAGATAGAGCTGTCTCCAGTAGGAGTGCACCCTGTCCTGGGCTGTGCCTGCATGAAAGGCATCAAGGAGCAGCAGAGCTCATCTGGAGAGAAATCTCAGAAGGACAAGTGCCAGTGTCTGCCCCTGCAGGGGACTCACCCGGGCCATTGTACAGGTGGGGGCTGCCTGGCCGGGAGCAGCCCCGTGGGAAAGGTCTTGGTGGGCACTTGTCATGACCCCGGGAGGGCACCCAGGGAGACACAGCTCGCACCCCTTTGCTTTCTAAACTTCTTCTCAGAGAGGAGCCAAGGTGCTGCTGGATCCAACCTGAGTGCCAGACCTGGCCCTGCTGGGCAGAGGGACTGAAACCATACAGTCCCAGAAAATGCTCAACAGCTCCTCTGACACCACTGACTGGTACAGAGGGAAAGGACTGAGGGTAACATTATCACTTAGAGGAGCAATTCTTTCTCTAGGAAAGAAACAAAACAGGCCTAACAAAATCAGACAAACAAACAGCAAAAAGAGGAATGTCCTGGGGCATTCCTAAATCCCCAGCCCTGAGTAAGACTGAGTAGAGGGATGGGATCAGAAGCATCCATCCCAGACTCTGAGGCACACACTCTTCTCAGACGACATCACCCTTAATCTGAACTTGAGTTTTTACCCATCCCAGCAAAACTCCAGACTGTATCAGGAGGAAGTTTCCACAAAGGTGGTCTGGGCAGTCCTTTTGGAGTGATCATGAGAAATACAAGTCTGGTCTGTCACATCCCTTCACACCCAGACAGTTCTATGACTTTATGATGGAACTTCTCTTCGGAGTCCAAAACCTCCGCAAAGGTCACCTTGGAAGGTTCAGAATGGAGGGAAAGAACAAGAGGTTGCACCCAAAGAGTATCCTTGTGTTAGAGGTTTACCCAGAGGGGTTCTGGATCAGCCCAGGATTTTGTTTTCTACACAAAGCCAGGGGGAGCAGTGGGACACCAGAGAAGATCTGGTAAAGTTGGGGTGAGAGTTAGGTGGGAAATCAGGAAGGGTGACAACAGCCTGAAGGGAAGGAGCTGCAGGCAGGGACAGTGTAGGACAGCCTGCAGGAGAGGTGGCCAAGGGCTCTGTCAAGGAGTGAGGTCATTGTCCCCTTGGCCACCTGGAGGTTCCAGCGATGCTCCAACCTCACTCAGAGCAGCTGCTCAATTGAGTGGCCAAGCACAGCCCTGTGGGGCTACAGCAAATGTCAGGGCACTCCAGCACAACCACCTGCTGCTGGCACAACAGCACAGGACTGTTGAGAGTTTTTCAAAGAAAGCGGACATGTGAGCAATCCTGACTATTTAGCTTTAGCCAGAGGGAGCTAAGGGCCTTGAGGCCCAGCTGCAAGATTATTAAAAGATCAGCTATGTGCAAAAGATAAGGGAGTTGGCAGCAGAAAAGAAGAATAACAGGATGGGAAAGCATCGCATAGACAGCACATAAACAGTTGTATTTAACCAGTTCTGAGCCCCTGAGAAGAAGAAAATTATGGCAGATAAAAACTTGCAAACAGGATGCCTGCGATCAGCAAAGAAGGACAAGGACGATAAGCAGCACCCAATCGCAACATGACAAAAGGTGCATGGACAGCAACACGCAGCCAATCACATGAGCCACAAAGAAACCAAGACTGTATAAATGTAACGTTTTGCTTAATAAAATTGAGCTTTGTTGCTAACTCAGATTGAGTCGTCTCTCTGCTCCGTAAGCCCGCACCCTCCAACATATATGCGTGTTTCCTTGCTAAAAAAAGAGATAGACCTGAGCCCATTCAGACACCTCCCCTGACGAGTCGGTCATCATGATAATCACTTCCTTCTTTTACCTTGTGGGTCTGCAAAGAATCTAAAGATGTGGAAGCTTGGAAACTCTAAAGCTTGGAAAAAGCAGTGGCCTGGTGGGTCGGGTAATGAGACATGAGATCATAGCTCTGGAAAAAACTCAGCAGCTTTAGGGTCGATCACCCCTATGGAGGCACTGATGATTCAGCAAATGGGAGCTTCGCCTGAAGCTCTTGCAGCAGTGGGGACACGAGTAGGGTTTCTCTCCTGTGTGGAAGAGACGATGCCTGATGAGATCAGAGCTCCTGGCAAAGCTCTTCCCACAGTCAGGACACTTGCAGGGACGTTCATCCGTATGGATCCCTAGGTGTTGGGTGAGACCCCAGCTGGCTGGGAAGCCCTTCCCACACTGGGGACATGTGTAGGGTTTTTCCTCAGTGTGGACATGCTGGTGACGAATCCAGGAGGTGCTGATGTTGAAGACCTTCCCACAGTGAGTGCAGGGATACAACTTCTCTCCTGTGTGGATGCGATGATGTTTTCATATACTGGAATACCAGGAAAAATCCTTCCCACACTCCAGACACTTATAGGATCTCTCTCCTGTATGGATGGGGTGATAGCGTGATAAAGAGGTACTCTGGGTAAACTCCTTCCCACACGCAAAACATTTATAGGTTTTGTCCCCCATGTGGATCCGTTGATGCTCTGATAAACTGGAACTCCAGGTAAACTCCTTCCCACACTCCAGACACTTACAGGGTCTCTCTCCCATGTGGATGCGGAGATGCTGTGATAAATGGGAATTCTGGGTAAACTCCTTCCCACACTTGGAACATTTAAAGGGTTTCTCACCCGTATGCATCAGTTGAGGCTGGATAAAAGCTGGTCTCCTGCTAAAACCTTTCCCGCAGTCAGGACAGGTGTAGGACATGGTGCCTGTGGGATGGTGTCACCGTTAGACCAGATCCAAGCTGTCACTAAACCGTCTCCTGCAGTCAGGGCATCTCTGGGGTCTCTCACCCTGATGGATTTTCTGATGGTGAAGATGGACCCAGAAGATCCTAAGCCTTTTCCCACATTCCTGGATGATGACAAATTTTTCTCCTGGATGGATTCAATTATTTTTCATTCATGTCAAACTGTGACCAAAAGCTGTCTGATATTTGGGGAACCCAGAGAGCTTTTTGCCCCGATGGAGTCACCCCGTGCCTATGAAAGAAGCCATAGTGCAGTGACAAAGTAGAGGAAAGATTTTTGTGGGGTGAAGGCAGCCAAAACCTACATCAGTCCTCCTGTGGGTGAAAGTGGAGTGTGAGGTGGAATGAGGAGGTTACCCATAGAGTTGGACACCCACTGATCATCCTTTACTTCATTTTTAGGAGCTACACTGGCACCCAAAACCCAAAGGGGAATTGGGTCTGACCCAGGGTACTGGGGTTGTGAGCCCCTCCTGCCTTGAGTTGGGATCACTCCTTTGCACTTACACTCCATGAGATATTTTACTTCTCCCCTATTCCTGCCAAGAACCCTTGGGGTGATTTAGGTGTATTTTCGTGCCACCAGACATCTCTGCTATGATTTTGTGTTCCCCATTGTGGCACCAAATCCCCACCATGACTTGGGGGTTCCCCCATCACACCCACATCCAGGATCAGCTGTCATCCACTGGGATGAGTTGGGGTCTCCTGGGAGGTTTTTGGGTCCCTGATTGTGGCTTCTGAGCCCTGAGGTTATTAAGCCCCCTGGAAGGGTTCTGGCGTTGCCATGGTTACCTCTGGCTCCAGGGTGATTTCAGGGTCCCCACTTGCAGCCCCCACACCCTGGGGATGACTTGGGGGTCCCTATCACAGCCCCCACCCCACGATGAGTTGCGATTCCCTGGATGAGGTGGGGGGAGACCCACCCACAGCTCCTCCACCCTCCCTATTGGCTGGTGGTCACCATTCCCCCCACCCTCACCCCGGGGAGAAGTTTCAGGCTCAGTTTGTTTCTGGTCCTGGGACAGAATTCACTCTCAAATCATTGTTTTCTGTTCAGAGCACCTGGAGTTTGGGGAGGCTGCAGACTCCAACTCTGTGGGTGCACGGGAGGTCAGCAGTGTTGTGTTGGGTTCTCCCCAGCTCTGGAATCCTCTGGGATCCACAGGGACCATGGGCTCCAGGCCAGGGCAGCTGCTCCGACCTGGCCAAGCCCAGTCTTCCACACCAGGAGCACCAACACCCTCCCTGCAGAGCAGGAAGGTGGAGGAGATGACCTTTGAAGGTGCCTTCCAGCCCAAAGCAGTAGGGATCAGAACTGGGATGTTACTGGTGTGTCACTGGTGGCCCCCCAAGGCCCAGTGCCCCAGGCTGGAGGCACGGAAGCGGTGGGACTGGAATGTTACTGGTCCGAACCTCCTTAATACCCTGGGAGGACACTGGGAGGGAGTGGGAGGGAAATGGGGGAGACTGGGAGGCAGTGAGAGGCGATGGGAGGAACGGGGAGGGAGTCGGGGTCACTGGAAGGGACTGGGAGGTTATATGGGGGGACTGGGAGAAGGTAGAGGCAACTGGGAGAGACTGAGGGGGTGCTGGGACGGGACTGGGAGGAACTGGGAGGGATTGGAAGGGTATTGAGAGGAGCTGAAAGGCAACGGGAGGGCACTGGGAGGGGATCGGGAGCACTGGGAGGGACCTGGGGGGGATCTGGGGTCCAGGGGGGTTCCGGGAGGTTTTAGCGGCCGCTCTTTTACCTCTGTCCTCCCACGCCGCTTCCGTCGCAGCCGCGGTGACGTCATAGAACGCGCGACGGAACCTCGCAAAGGCTGATGGGAAATGCAGTCCGGAATCGCCAAGGACTGACCCGACCCGACACACCGCAGAAACGACCCAAAATCCCCCCCAAATCGCCCTGAAATGCCCCGAACTGGAGTCCAGCCGGCACGGAACGGCCAGGAAGCACCAAATAGCCACCAAAGTTACACAGAAAAAGGGATTTTGGGGGTAAAAATTCTAGGATTTGCGGTTGAAAAGCGGGCTTAGGGGTTGAGAAATGGGCATTCGGGGTAAAAAACGAAGGGATTTGGGGTGGAAAGGGGAGATTTGGGGTATAAAAGGGGTTTTTTTGGTAAAAACTCAACCATTTAGGGTGTAACATGTAGGATTTGGGATCAGAAATGGGCATTTTTACATAAAAATGAAGGGGTTTAGGGTCGAAAATGTGTATTTGGAGATGAAAAGAGGGTTGGGCAGGCAGTCAGGTGTGGCTCTGCCATGTAATAAACTCATGAGTCGAACAAAGTTTTAAGATCAATATATATTTATTGAGGTGTATGAGTAAGGCAGCACGCTGGGCGACCAGGGAGTTACAGCTCCACCAAGGTTCCCCCCAAACTGCAGCAAAGCAGGGTTTTTATACACGTTCATTCAGTTCTGGTTCTTTCAACTTTGCTTAACCTACAAAAGAGGCCCCTGGTTTCAACATCTATACCATATAGGGGTCTATTTGACCTTTTCCTATTACGTTACAGCTTGGTCTCAGAAAAATGGACAGAGCAAGACATTCCAGTCCTTATCGATTTCCCAGGATTGTGGTCCAGGATGTGGGTCCAGGATGTGGGTCCAGGATGTGGTGGTTACTGATAAATCTCTCCGATCAACAAAACAATCATGTTAAAGATGACAGTCTGTTTATCACAATTCCCCCCTTTTATTTTTTATTGCTTTGTTGATCAAAGCTAATAACCAGTTCATGTTCCAGTCCACGGGTCCGATCATTGGTGTCTTGAGAATTAAGTAATCTTCCAAGCATACAAGGGCCCAATGTAAAAATCAACAGCACCTTTATCAAAGGACCTCGTAAGGTGGACAATAACGTGGTTAACCAAGGAGATTGATTAAACCATGTTTCATACCAGGGCTGAGTGCTTGCTCGTTCACGTTTCCTTCTTTCTAGTCCCTCCCGTACTTTTGCCAAAGAGTCCTGTACCAGTTCATGTACAGCTTTTCCTTCATCATCTCTTTCCAAGCAGCAATTAGTTAGGTTGAATTTCCCACACACACACCCCCACCCTTCTTGTGCTAACAAATAATCTAAAGCTAAGCAATTCTGATATAAAAAGGTTCTCATTTGTGTATTCTGTTTCTCAATTAGCTGTAAAGCATCTCCTGTTTTATTTACAACAATTTCTACCACAGCTTGTAACCTAATGATTCTATTGATCATACAACAATTAGTGACATTCAAAGATTTAGCAATGTTTTCAGCCAAAATTTACCTGGCAGGTATTGATCAGGCATTTGGGGAAAAGGCTGGAACTACCAGCCTATGGAAACGACTCTTGTCAGCTGTAAGGGAGAGATATCCCTATAAAGAAGAAATAGACTGCCCACAGATCAAAGCAGCCAAACTTGGAAAAGCTATCAGGTATCTGGAAGAATTGGCTGTACGAGACGTGATCTATAATAATGATGACATTGAAGATCCTTAACACGTACCGTGCCCTAGACCTATGATGCAAAGGTTTGTGCATGCTGCACCACCACCTTTTAACCATACACTATCAGTAATGCTATGGGTTCCTGCAGAGATGGATACAACTGTGGGTGATGTGATTAAAACTGTACGAGAGTGTGAAGATGCTGTCATAGCCCCTTGTCGGGCCTGGGTCTCAGCTATAAAAAGAACATCTGAGAAACTGCATTTACCCCTTTTCCCTCAGAGAGAAGGAGGACGCCCCATTGCAGCCATTAAGAGGAGTCACCCTCCTATGAGACAGAACCGAAAGAAACAGAAATCAGCCTGTACATCAGGTGTGAGTACTGGGGATGCAAACTCCAGTAATGCACTTACTGACAATGCTGTATGTGCTCAAGCTTAGAGGTGCCCTGCCTCCAGCCAGGTGGAGGAGAGAGACACCGAATCTATTGGATTGTGTGGATTCGATGGCCTGGCACATTAGAGCCACAAAAGTATAAAGCCTTGGTGGACACTGGTGCACACTGCACCCTAATGCCATCAAATCGGAAAGGGACAGATTCCGTCACTATTTCTGGAGTGACGGGGGGGATCTAAAGAACTGACTATTGTGAAGGCTGATGTGAGCCTCACTGGAATAAAGTGGCATAAGCACCCAATAGTGACTGGTCCAGATGCTCTGTGCATCCTTGGCATAGACTACCTCAAGGGAGGTGATTTCGAGGACCCAAAAGGGTACCAGTGGTCCTTTGGTATTGCAGGTATTAAGACTGAGAATGCAGAATGGCTGCATGCTTTGTTTGGCCTTTCAGATAAATCCTTTGTAGTGGGATTGCTGAGAACTATAAACCAGCGGGTGCCAACTGCTACTTCAATAGTGCATCGAAGACAATATCGCATCAACAGAGATGCTGTGATCCCCATTCACAAGCTGATCCGGCAACTAGAGAGCCAAGGAGTGATCAGCAAGACTCACTCACCCTTCAACAGTCCTGTATGGCCAGTGAAAAAGTCTAATGGAGACTGGAGGCTGACAGTGGACTATGGTGCCCTGAATGAGGTTACGCCACCACTAAGTGCTGCTGTGCCGGACATACTAGAACTTCAGTATGAGCTGGAGTCAAAGGCAGCCAGGTGGTATGATACTATTGACATTGCTAATGCATTTTTTGCTATTCCTATAGCACCAGAATGCAGGGCACAGTTTGCCTTCACCTGGAGAGGTGTCCAGTACACTTGGAATCGACTGCCCCAGGGGTGGAAACACAGCCCTACCATCTGCCATGGACTGATCCATGACACCTTGGAAAAGGGTAGAGCTCCAGAATATCTACAGTACATCAATGACATCATTGTGTGGGGTGACACAGCAAAGGAAGTCTATGAGAAAGGTAAGAAGATAATTGAAATCCTTCTAGAGGCTGGTTTTGCTACTAAAAGGAGCAAGGTCAAGGGACCTGCACAAGAGATACAGTTTCTGGGAGTTAAGTGGCAAGATGGACATCGCCACATCCCAATGGACGTGATTAACAAAATAACAGCTATGGCCCCACCAACTACCAAAAAGGAAACTCAGTCCTTCTTAGGAATTGTTGGTTTCTGGAGGATGCATATTCCTCTTTATAATCAGATTGTGAAACCTCTCTACGAGGTCACCCGGAAGAAGAAAGACTTAAAATGGGGCTCAGAACAACAAGCTGCTTTTGAGAGTATTAAACAGGAAATTGTGCAGGCAATGGCCCTTGGACCAATTCGAACAGGGCCAGACATCAAAAATGTTCTTTACACTGGAGATGAAGGTGATGGTCCTACATGGAGCCTCTGGTAGAAAGCTCCAGGAGAGACTTGAGGCCGACCTCTAGGATTTTGGGGTCAAAACTAAAAAGGCTCCAAAGCCAACTACACAGCCACTGAAAAAGAGATACTGGTCGCATATGAAGGAGTTAGAGCTGCTTCAGAAGTGATTGGTATTGAAGCACAGCCTGCTAGTGCCATGATTACCTGTACTGGGTTTTGTGTACACAGTAGAGAATCCATCATGCTACCAATGCTACCTGGAGTAAATGGATTGCTTTACTCTCACAGAGAGCTAGGATAGGAAGACTCAATCATCCAGGAATTGTAGAAGCAATAACACATTGGCCAGAAGGCAAACACTTCGGAATGCCACCAGAAAAAGTGGTAAAACAGGCTGAAGAATCTCCACCATACGACCAATTACCAGAGAATGAGAAACAATATGCTCTTTTCACTGATGGATCCTGTCATCTGGTAGGAGGCCATAGAAGATGGAAAGCTGCCGTATGGAATCCTACGCGATTAGTTGCAAAAACAGATGAAGGAGATGGTGAATCAAGTCAATTTGCAGAGGTCAAAGCCATCCAGTTGGCTTTGGACATTGCTGAACAAGAAAAGTGGCCGAGACTTTATCTCTATACTGACTCATGGATGGTAGCAAATGCCTTATGGGGTTGGTTAAAGCAGTGGAAGCAAAACAACTGGCAACCTAGAGATAAACCTATCTGGGCTGCTGAACTGTGGAAAGACATTGCTGATAGGTTAGAGAAACTTGATGTAAAAGTGCGTCACGTAGATGCCCACGTACCTTCATATCGAGCTACTGAGGAACATCAAAACAACCAACGAGCAGATGAGGCTGCTTAACTGTTCCAAATAGATCTGGACTGGGACCATAAAGGTGAACTGCTTTTAGCCAAATGGGCCCACAACGCTTCAGGTCATCAAGGCAGGGATGGAACACCGAGGGGTGGATTTATCTTTGGACACGATTGCACAGGTTATCCACGATTGTGACATGTGTGCTGCAATTAAGCAAGCTAAAAGGTTGAAACCTCTGTGGTATGAAGGGAGATGGTCAAAATATAGGTATGGGGAGGCCTGGCAAGTCAACTACATCACACTGCCTCAAACCCACCAGGGTAAGCGCTATGTGCTGACAATGGTGGAGGCAAATACAGGATGTCTGGAAACATATCCTGTGCCTCATGCCACAGCCCGGAACACTATTCTGGGCCTAGAGAAACAAGTCTTGTGGAGACGTGGTACACCAGAAGGAATTGAGTCAGATAATGGAACTCATTGAAGCCAGAAAAGGCCAGCAAAACTGTTTAGAGACAAAGTTTTGAGCCTTTAAACAGCAAAGGTATTTATTATCGGATCCAAGGAACCCCCAGCTCGCGCTGGACAAAGAGTTCCAAGGGTTAAGGGAAAGGGTTATAATATTTATACATTAAAAGGGGAGGTTACACCATCCTGACATACATATTCATAACAGGCGGAGTCTGGGCGAAGTCTGGGCAGAGTCGTCTTTTTGGGGATATGTCTCAGGGTCTTTGGGGGTCTCCAGATGAAGTAATGAAGTCTTCCTCAGGGTTGAACATTTTACCTTTCTTACTTTTGATGACTTCATCCTCTTGTTATTGAGGATAGTTGGACCCTTGGACCCTTACAATTGTCTTCCCCTTATCTGCTGGTTATGGCAGCCTCAGCCTCATCCTGTTTTCCGTGCAGGTGTTTGCACTCCCCCAGTGTCTCCTACTTATCTCGAGACAGAAGATAATCGTTGTCTCAGCTGCTTTGTTCGTTTCTTTACACAAACCGCTTGGCTTGGTCCACTCTCCTAACAGGGGTTAATCCTGTCAGGATCTTTTCTCTTTTTCATCATTTCAAAAATAGTCTCATAAATAACTGGGCCAAAGAACATGGTATTGAGTGGATATACCATATCCCCTATCATGCACCAGCCTCAGGTAAAATTGAAAGGTACAATGGACTGTTAAAAACTACCTTAAAGGCAATGGGTGGTGGAACTTCCAAAAACTGGGACAAACACTTGGCAAAAGCTACCTGGTTAGTTAACACCAGGGGTTCCATCAATCGAGCTGGTCCTGCTCAATCAGATCTTCTACACACAGTAGATGGGGACAAAGTGCCTGTGGTGCATGAAAAGAATCTGCTAGGGGAAACAGTTTGGGTTTATCCTGCCTTGAGCAAAGGTAAACCCATTCGTGGGGTTGCTTTTACTCAAGGGCCTGGACACACTTGGTGGGTGATGATGAAAGATGGAGAAGTGCAATGTGTACCACAAGGGAATCTAAGACTAGGTGAGAATTCCTAATTTCTGCTTGTCTAGCTTAATCAGTAATGCATGAAATCCTTGGGAGTCGTGAACTTGTATTCCACATAAACTACTGTTATGTGAATTGCTGCAAAAACTAACAGTGTTCCATGAGTGTTTTTCAGGATGATTTTGTGATGATGAAACCAGAACTAGGTTCATCGGCTGGCATCCAGTAACTTCCTTGAAGTTACAATCTGACACCTGCAACTTCTGGACCATGGACATGAACTGTAAAAATTACTCCTTGTTTTGAGAATCTGCTACCATAGATGAACATCTGCAATCATAGACTGAACTACTTAGTGAATTTTAGCACAGAGAGATAGTAATAATTTGTGTATAGATATGTTTAGGGATAAGAGTAATGATTGGAGCATGACGCAAATTGTATGGAATAAGGGGTGGAATGTCCTGGTTTGGGCCAGGATAAAGGTGATTTTCTGTCCTGTACTTTTGCTTTTAGCTGAGTCTCTTTAAGTAGTTGCACTTGCTGAATTTAACAGCAAGTTTCTCAGACAGTGTCTGCTTCTAGAACTGATAACACTTCATGTTTATAGCTACTGCTAGAGACTGGTGTGCAGAGCCAAGGACACTGCTCAGCTCTGAGGAAAAACTTTTACCCTCCAGAAGGAAGAAAGAGATCACACCTGAGCCCTCCTTTGGGGAGGAATGGACAAGATAGATGCCAGAATTGACCAAACAGAGTATTCCATCCCATATACGTCATACTCAGTATAAATTTGAGGCATCACGAGGGCCAAGCCAGATTTCCTGCTTCCCTTCCTTCACCCGGCATCCTGTAAGGATTCCATCCGTTCGTCTGCCTGTGCTCCTGATCCGTGCCAGCCCATATCTGTGTGTTCCTGCCTCCAGCTCCCAACTGCTGCCAACTCCAGAAGTCCAGCCTGGACTTTCCCAGGGCTGCCCTGCAGCCTCGGTGGTGATGTGAGAGTTACTGGGGGAAGAAGGGGGAGGAATGTGGTATCCATTTTCCTGTATATTTGTATATATTTAGTAATTGTTCTTATTTATCATTACTGTTTCATTAAAGTTGTGTAGTTTAGTTTCCAACCCATGAGTCTCTCTCCTTTATTCTCTCTCCTTTCTTTACCAAGGAGGAGAGAGAGATTAATAGAGAGTGTCTGTTATTTGGTTTGATTGCCGGGACAGTGTGAAACTGTGACACAGAGTAAAGTGGAAGTTTGGACTGATGAAAGCAAAGCTTCCCAAAAGGTATCTATGCCCTAACTCTGATTACAAAAATCCTCTCACAAATGTTCTGGTATGACCTGTATCCAAGAGCACTGCTGTTCCACAGAACCGTCTCAAAAACAGAATTCATCCCTCTCTCACCAGCACGAAGACCCTGCCCTGTGCTCCCCGTCTCCTGCCAGCCACAGCTTCTGCCAGCACCAGGGAGCTCCCTGGGCAGGTTGAGAGCTGCCCCTTGCAGGCAGGCAGGCAGGCAGGCAGGCAGCAGAGTCCCTGCCCCAGCACACAGCCCCTGGGCTGCAGGACCGAAGGACAGCCCTGGGTACCCCTGCCTGCACACACTCCCTCAGCCCCTGCAGCCATCCCCAGCAGAAGGCAGCCCCATGGCCTCTCCCTCTGACGCTGCTCCAGGACAGCCCTGCTCTGCCAAACCTTTTCCTCCTGCTCACCAAAATCTTCTGCAAGGATCCCAGCAGCTGTGGCACAGGCTGCCAGCTGGAGAAGGAAGACCCCCTCCAGGAAGCCCAGCTGCACTGCCCTGCAGCCAGAGACTCACCATGGCAGAGCCTGGGAAGATTTCTTTCTCCACCAGCCCAGGCAGCTCTCAGCTCTCCTCCCAGCCCAGGCTGCCTTTCTCCTCTCTCTCCCTCCTCTCTCTGCCCTGCCCTGCTGCCTGTAGGCAGTGTCCCCAGTCCTGCTGCGCTCTGCAGAGAAGCTGTTCCTGCCCAGAGCTCTCTCTCTGCAGCACTCTCTGCTTGCCAGCAGCTCTCTCAGGCTCAGGAGCCCGGCCCAGCAGCACAGGACCAGTGCCAGACTTTGCCACTTGCTCAACTCTCTCGGGGCTCCCTCCAGCTCTCCCTGGGGCTCCCCAGGAACCCAGTAGGACACACACTGAAGTCATCACTGCTCATGTCCCCTCCCTCCCTCCTTTCCAGCAAAGCCAGTTCCCCTCTGGAGACACAACCTCTGCTTCTCCCACTCTCCCACTGGACACCCAGGCAGTGCCAGGGGGAATCTGCTTTCCCTCCTCTGCCCATGCAAGCCACGGGTGACACTGGAGGTGCCAGGGGTGCTCCAACCTCACTGAGGGCAGCTGCTCAATTGAGTGGCCAAGCACAGCCCTGTGGGGCTACAGGAAATGTCAGGGCACTCCAGCACAACCACCTGCTGCTGGCACAACAGCACAGGACTGTCACATCCCATGGCCTGACCCAGAAAACAGCCAAAGGAGATTCCATCTCCCAGGCCAGAGTTTTCTTTTGAGGGAAAAGTTACCCTTCAGGGTAAACAAAGAGTGACAGCCTCCTGAGACCATCCAAATTCCCGCTGATCATATTAAGATGAAATGACACTCAAGGTCTTTTTCTCTGAAGTCAAAATATCGGTTCTGTTGCTCAAAAAATTAAAGTTTATTTTCGAGCAATTTTTAGGGAACACAAATCACTCATAAGTATATATGAATATAGATATTATAAAGGCACAAAAGTAGATACTTCCTTGTTCAGGATGCACAATTACAAAGGCTGATCGCTTGGATCACAAAAACCACATACTCAAATGACATCTCAACAATCCAATCCCCTCACCCCATGAGTCCAAATAGCACAAGGGATGATGATATCATAAGGCAATAGCATAAGACAGTGATATCATGATGGCTACAAGCTTAGCATCTTCACTCCAGAATCTTCAGTTCAGGCAGTGGTGATATGTATGATGTGCAGAGTCCTTGTTCTTCAAGCAGTGTCACCTCCAAAGCTTAGGGTTCTGTAGCAACATCCTTGCGACTTGATGTACCAGTTAATTTAGTTCTCCAAAAGCATTTCTAATATTTGTCTCAACTCTGGTCCTTCTGCAGATGTCAGCAACCTTCATGTATCCCATAATCTGCTCTCATGCATAAGTTTTCCATAGTAACAACATTCCATTATCACATGTACCCTTGCCATACACACACCTACTTATGTTAATCAGCTCATAAGTTTCCATGAGACTCCTTTAAACTATTGCTTATACATTTCTGCTACTTCTGTACTTCTACTTCTGTAAACCCATTGCATATATGTTTCTTTAAACTACTGCTTCTGTTTCTATAAATCTGCTTCAGAAGAAATGAATCATTCAAGCAAGGAAGATGTTCTGGGGGTTTTCTTCAAGATTCTTGTCTACTGAGCTGTCACCAGCTCGTTCCATCCTCATGAGAAACCATTCGACATGTAATTCTCTTATTTCAGGAGACAACTGATAGATGCCTTACTCCAGGCTGCTCGAGGTGTCCCATCACATCACCCATGGTGTCACAGAGGTTTCAGGAGAGCTCATCAAGCATCCCTCCTGACAGGCAAGGAGCAGTAACACTCCTCTGAAGAGCTGTGCCAGCTTCTGGAGTCTGCAACCATGTACAAGGTGGTGAAGGGTCTGGAGAACAAGTGCTCTTAGGAGAGACTGAGGGAACTGGGAATGTGCAGTTTGGAGAAGATGAGGCTGAGAGGAGAGCTTCTTGCTCGCTACATCTCCCTGAAAGGAGGTTGTATTGACGTGGGTGCTGGCCTCTTCTCTCAAGTGAACAATGAGAGGACAAAAGGACATGGCCTGAAATTTCACCAGGAGAGGTTTAGGTCAGATCTGAGGAAGAATTTCTTTACTGTGAGAGTGGTTTGGTTTCAGAACAGTCTTAACAAGCAGATGGTAGAATCACCAACCCTGGAAGAATTTAAAAACTGTGTAGTAGAGATGATCCTGCTCTGTTGCTGTCAGCATTGTCCTGCAGTCTGCTGCCTCCCTCTTCTACTGCTCCCTCAGCTGCACTCCCAGCCTGCTGTGCAGGAAAAGTGTCCAGGATCTCATCCTGCCACATCCCTTTGGGAGGGTGTCGCAGTGGTAAATACTTTTCTGTTTTTTCCTTTTTTGGAAAAAAAAACCCTTCATGATGCTGTAACAAGCATTAAAACTCAAAGTATGGGTGGGATATGAAGAGGTTCCTGAGGTGACTGCATTTTATTCTGCATGAGAAGCTGAAGAAAGCATCACTGGTTGGATAGAGCTTGGAAAATGAGGGCAACTTTACCATTCATACTTAGTGATGGCTGTGATGGGTCAGGTAATGACAGATGAAATCTAATTTCCAGTAAAATCTTATCTTGCAGAGTGCAGCTTTAATGTTTTTCACTGGTGTGGAAGCATTGATGGTTCTTCAAATGGGAGCTTTGCCTGAAGCTCTTCCCACACTCAGGACACTTATAGAGACGTTCACCTGTATGGATCCGTAGGTGTTGGGTGAGACTTGATCTGGCTGTGAAGCCCTTCTCACACTCAGGACACTTGTAGGGATGTTCACCCCTATGGATCCGTAGGTGTCGGGTGAGATTCAAGCTGGCTGTGAACCCCTTCCCACACTGGGTACACGTAGAGGGTTTTTCCTCAGTGTGGACATGTTGGTGATTAATCCAAGAGGTGCTACTGCTGAGAGCTTTCCCACAGTGAGTGCACGGATACAACTTCTCTCCCGTATGGATGCGGTGATGCTGTGATAAACTGGAAGTCCGGGTGAACTCCTTCCCACTCTCCAGACATTTATAGGGTCTCTCTCCCGTGTGGATGCGGCGATGCCGTGATAAACTGGAACTTTGGGTAAACTCTTTCCCACACTCCAGACACTCACAGGGTCTCTCTCCCATGTGGATGCGGCGATGCCGTGATAAACTGGAACTTTGGGTAAACTCTTTCCCACAGTTGGAACATTTAAAGGGTTTCTCACCCATATGAGTTCATTGATGCAGGATAAAACCTTATCTCCTGCTAAAACCTTTTCTGCAATCAGGGCAGGTGTAGGACATGGAGCCATCCTTTCTGAACTGAGGGGCCATTTATTATTTATTTATTATTCATATATTCATTTATTCTGGTTAAACTGGTCTATACTGGTTTATATTGGTCTATACTGGTCTATACTGGTCTCTACTGGTCTCTACTGCTCTATACTGGTTAATACTGGTCTGTACTAGTCTATACTGGTTATTCTAGTTTATACTGGTCTATACTGGTTATACTGGTCGATACTGGTTTATGTTGGTTATACTGGTCCATACAGGTCTGTACTGGTTTATATTGGTTATAATGGTTTATACTGCTCTATACAGGTCTGTACTGGTTTATATTGGTTATACTGATCTATACTGGTTTATAGAGGGTTATACTGGTCTACACAGGTCTATACTGGTTTATACTGGCCTATACTGGTCTATACTGGTTTATACTGGTTAATTTATAGTGGTTATACTGGTCTGTACTGGTCTATACTGGTTATACTGGTAAACTGGTCTATACTTGTCTATACTGGTTTATACTGGTTATACTGGTTTATACTGATTTATACTGGTCTGTACTGGTCTATAGAGGTCTATACTGGTTTAGACCTGGATATACTGATTAAGCTGGACTCTACTGGTCTGTACTGGTTTATACTGATTATACTGGTATATACTGGTTTACACTGGTCTATACTGGTTATACTCGTTTTTAATGGTTTACACTGGTTTATACAGGTCTGTACTTGGCTATACTGGTTTGTATTGGTTTGTACTGGTTTATAGTGGTCTATACTATTCCATACTGGTCTATACTGTATTTATTTTATTTATTATTATATAAAGTATATTATAATATTATATATTTAAAAATTACTTATTATTTTAATAATATGAATAATATGAAGAATATTATAATGTTATATATAAGATATAAAATAACAAAAAGTTATAATATATAAAATACATTATATATAGTAATAATAATAAATAACAATAATAATAAATACCAATATCAATAAGAATATGATTTAAAATTTAATAATTATTACTATATTTTAATATTACTTATTACTATATGGTATTATATATCATTATACATTATTGTGTATTATTATTCATTGATATTTATTTAATTTATTACATGTATTATATAGTATTATTTCTATTATTATATTAATGTATTCCTTATTATATACTGTATACCATTATTTATTATATAGTCTATTAACTTAATATTACTTATAATTATATATTGTTATTTATTATTATATATATTTATATGATACTATAGATAGCATATATTATATATATTGCGTTATATATTATTGTATATTATTTTTAATATTAAATTTTTAGTCAGTATATATTTATTATATGTTAGTATTTATTATATTATTTATTATTATTAATTTCTAATTACCTAATTTATCTATTTATTTCTTATTCTATATTATACTTATAGTTCTATATTAATATTTATTGTTATTTAAATTGTTATTTATTCCTATAATTATTTATTTATTATTATTTACATTGTTCTTATTTTATTTATTTTAAAAATTAATTATTATAATAATTTACTATTTTATTTATTTTTATTGTTTTAATACTATCATTATTACTTAAATTATTGTTTAATATTATTTATTTATTATTTATTATTATTTTAGTTTTATTATTTTTTATTTTGTTATTTGTTATTATTTTTATTTTTTATTTATTATAAATATTTTATTTTATGTATTAATTTATTTGTTCTTCTATTTTAAGATTATATTTAATTATTTATTAAATTTCAATCCATTTTCCATTTATTCCCCATTTGATTTCTCTGATTATTTCCCCCCCGGCCCCGTCCCTCATTTTGAGATCCCCCAATTAACCCCTTTCCCTCCTTCCCCCCACCCCCTGGTGAATAATTAATGAGCCACGAATCAGCGTTAATTGGGCAGCAATTTAATTGGGGAATTACAGGGGGGGGGGTTGGTCCCAAGCCTTAGTGTGGGGGGTGGAGAGGGGCACATGGGAACAACACAGGGTCAACATGGGATCTACATGTGATTAACATGTAATTAACACGTGATTAACAGGGGGGTTAAGACCAATCACGGGGGTTACTTGAGATTGTAATAAATGGTTGTAATATATGTTAATGAATTTGTGTTCCTGACCAGTGAAATTCAGAATTAAACTGAGAAAGAAGTGAATATGGGGCTAGACAAAGCAGCTGAGACATGGAATTTTCCACTCTTTCAGTGTGAACAAAACAAGGCCCTAACGAGACTAACTGCTGTCTCGAAGATAATTAGGAATGTAAGTCTTGTTCTTAAAACAAGGCACTGCCAAGGCCAACGAGGCACCAAAAGAATGTGAATATCTGCAGAAGGAGAACATAAAGATGTCACAACCAACAGATAAGGGGAAAGTTATGGCTGGGGTCTGATATCGCCCTGTAACAATATAATGAAGTCAGCAAAGTCAAGAAAGGGAAAAAGTTCAGTCTTGAGGAAGACCTCTTACTTCATCCAAAGACCCCCTGACGACCCCCGGATATCTCCCCAAAAGAAGATAAAAATTTCACTAAAAAGTAAATAACTAATAATCTAAAGGAAGAGGGGAAGGGAAAAAGGGAGTGGAGACACAAATGACAAATGCCATAAGGTGGAGTTAGGAGAAAACTAAATTAACTGAAGTTTCTCAGTTTGGCCCATCATAGGAAAACGGGCAAGGCCGGATGGGACATAGAAGCTGCAGCTGAAGAAGGTCTGCCGAGGGCTGTAACCCCTCTGGGCTGTGACCACTGAGCAATATGATCCCTACCAGACCCTTTTTGATTTTGATGGGGATACCAGCATCCACCTTGGCCAAAAATTGCAGTAAATGTGTAGCCACTACCATAAAAGAATTGAAGAAGTGCAGAAAGACTGTACTGCTCATGCTTGGAACCCTCTAAATCTAACCATTCTAAACCCTTAACACTGAAAAGATTTGGAGGTGAAATTAGAGATAAAATATATGGGTCTGGTGATGATCCAGGAGCTGTGATTCAGGTAACATTTACCGAGCGAATTAGGGAATCCATACAGCACAGGTTGCTTTTTAACTCATTTTATCATGAATTGGAAGCTGGAGTGAAATATGAAATTCCCACAACCGCTAAAAACCTTTTTGTTAATTTTGGCTGAAAACATTGCTAACTCTTTGAATGCCACTAATTGTTGTATGATCAATAGAATCATTAGGTTACAAGCTGTGGTGGAAAGTGTTGTAAATAAAACAGGAAATGCTTTAGAGCTAATTGAGAAACAGAATACACAAATGAGAACCTTTTTATATCAGAATTGCTTAGCTTTAGATTATTTGTTAGCACAAGAAGGGTGGGGGTGTGTGTGGGGGAAATTCAACCTAACTAATTGCTGCTTGGAAATAGATGATGAAGGAAAAGCTGTACATGAACTGGTACAGGACTCTTTGGCAAAAGAACGGGAGAGACTAGAAAGAAGGAAACGTGAACGAGCAAGCACTCAGCCCTGGTATGAAACATGGTTTAATCAATCTCCTTGGTTAACCACGTTATTGTCCACCTTACGAGGTCCTTTGATAAAGGTGCTGTTGATTTTTACATTGGGCCCTTGTATGCTTGGAAGATTACTTAATTCTCAAGACACCGATGATCGGACCCGTGGACTGGAACATGAACTGGTTATTAGGTTTGATCAACAAAACAATAAAAAATAAAAGGGGGGAATTGTGATAAACAGACTGTCATCTTTAACATGATTGTTTTGTTGATCGGAGAGATTTATCAGTAACCACCACATCCTGGACCCACATCCTGGACCCACATCCTGGGAAATCGATAAGGACTGGAATATCTTGCTCTGTCCATTTTTCTGAGACCAAGCTGTAACATAATAGGAAAAGGTCAAGTAGACCCCTATATGGTATAGATGTTGAAACCAGGGGCCTCTTTTGTAGGTTAAGCAAAGTTGAAAGAACCAGAACTGAATGAACGTGTATAAAAACCCTGCTTTGCTGCAGTTTGGGGGGAACCTTGGTGGAGCTGTAACTCCCTGGTCGCCCAGCGTGCTGCCTTACTCATACACCTCAATAAATATATATTGATCTTAAAACTTTGTTCGACTCATGAGTTTATTACATGCCTGAGCCACTCCGGACTGCCTGCCCAACCCTCTTTTCATCTCCAAATACATCTTTTCGACCCTAAACCCCTTCGTTTTTATGTAAAAACGCCCATTTCTGATCCCAAATCCTACATGTTACACCCTAAATCGTTGAGTTTTTACCAAAAAAACCCTTTTATACCCCAAATCTCCCCTTTCCACCCCAAATCCCTTCGTTTTTTACCCCAAATGCCCATTTCTCAACCCCTAAGCCCGCTTTTCAACTGCAAATCCTAGAATTTTTACCCCTAAATCCCTTTTTCTGTGTAACTTTGGTGGCTATTTGGTGCTTCCTGGCCGTTCCGTGCCGGCTGGGCTCCAGTTCGGGGCATTTCGGGGCGATTTGGGGGGGATTTTGGGTCGTTTCTGCGGTGTGTCGGGTCGGGTCAGTCCTTGGCGATTCCGGACTGCATTTCCCATCAGCCTTTGCGAGGTTCCGCCACTCACCGCGCGCCCTTCGCCTTCAGCTCCCGTCGTGCTTTGCGCCTCTCCGAACGCCCCTCCCCTGCGGCCCGGTGGCGCTTTCTATGACGTCTCCGCGGCTGCGACGGAAGCGGCGTGGGAGGAGAGAGGTAAAAGAGCGGCCGCTAAAACCTCCCGGAACCCCCCTGGACCCCATATCCCCCCCAGGTCCCTCCCAGTGCTCCCGATCCCCTCCCAGTGCCCTCCCGTTGCCTTTCAGCTCCTCTCAATACCCTTCCAATCCCTCCCAGTTCCTCCCAGTCCCGTCCCAGCACCCCCTCAGTCTCTCCCAGTTCCCTCTACCTTCTCCCAGTCCCCCCATATAACCTCCCAGTCCCTTCCAGTGCCCCCCGATCCCCTCCCAGTTCCTCCCATCGCCTCTCACTGCCTCCCAGTCTCCCCCATTTCCCTCCCAGTCCCTCCCAATGTCCTCACAGGGTTTTAAGCAGGTTCGGACCAGTAACATTCCAGTCACACCGCTTCCGTGCCTCCAGCCTGGGGCACTGGGCCTTGGGGGGCCACCAGTGACACACCAGTAACATCCCAGTTGTGATCCCTACTGCTTTGGGCTGGAAGGGACCTTCAAAGGTCATCTCCTCCACCTTCCTGCTCTGCAGGGAGGGTGTTGGTGCTCCTGGTGTGGAAGACTGGGCTTGGCCAGGTCGGAGCAGCTGCCCTGGCCTGGAGCCCATGGTCCCTGTGGATCCCAGAGGATTCCAGAGCTGGGGAGAACCCAACACAACACTGCTGACCTCCCATGCACCCACAGAGTTGGAGTCTGCAGCCTCCCCAAACTCCAGGTGCTCTGAACAGAAAACAATGATTTGAGAGTGAATTCTGTCCCAGGACCAGAAACAAACTGAGCCTGAAACTTCTCCCCGGGGTGAGGGCGTGGGGAATGGTGATCACCACCCAATAGGGAGGGTGGAGGAGCTGTGGTTGGGTCTCCTCTCACCTCATCCAGGGAATCGCAACTCATCGTGGGGTGGGGGCTGTGATAGGGACCCCCAAGTCATCCCCAGGGTGTGGGGACTGCAAGTGGGGACCCTGAAATCACCCTGGAGCCAGGGGTAACCATGGCAACGCCAGAATCCTTCCAGGGGGCTTAATAACCTCAGGGCTCAGGAGCCACAATCAGGACCCAAAAACCTCCCAGGAGACCCCAACTCATCCCAGTGGATGACAGCTGATCCTGGATGTGGGTGTGATGGGGGAACCCCCAGGTCATGGTGGGGATTTGGTGCCACAATGGGGAACAGAGATGTCTGGTGGCACGAAAGGACCCCTAAATCACCCCAAGGGTTGTTGACAGGAATAGGGAGAAGTAAAATATCTGGTGGAGTGTAAGTGCAAAGGAGTGATCCCAACTCAAGCCAGGAGGGGCTCACAACCCCAGTACCCTGGGTCACACCCAGTTCCCCTTTGGGTTTTGGGTGCCAGTGTAGCTCCTAAAGATGAATTAAAGGATGATCAGTGGGTGTCCAACTCTATGGGTAACCTCCTCATTCCACCTCACACTTCACTTTCACCCACAGGAGGAGTGATGTAGGTTTTGGCTGCCTTCACCCCACAGAAATCTCTCCTCTACTTTGTCACTGCACTATGGCTTCTTTCATAGGCACGGGGTGACTCCATCAGAGCAAAAAGCTCTCTGGGTTCCCCAAAGACCAGACAGCTTTTGGTCACAATTTGACATGAGTGAAAAATCATTGAGTCCATCCAGGAGAAAAATTTGACATCGTCCAGGAATGTGGGAAAACTACAGGCCCGTCAGCCTGACCTCAGTGCCTGGCAGGGTTATGGAACAGATCATCCTCAGTGCAGTCCACCTTGCCCACCTGCAGGATGGGCAAGGGATCAGACCCAGCCAGCACGGGTTTAGGAAGGGCGGGTCCTGCCTGACCAACCTGATCTACTTTTATGTTCAGGTGACCCGTCTGGTGGATGAGGGGAAGGCTGTGGATGTGGTCTACCTGGATTTCAGCAAAGCCTTTGACACCGTCTCCCATAGCATTCTCCTGAAAAAGCTGTCAGCCCACAGCTTGGACAGGAGCACCCTGTGCTGGGTTAGGAACTGGCTGGAGGGCCGGGCCCAGAGAGTGGTGCTGAACGGTGCTGCATCCAGTTATCGGTCGGTCACTAGTGGTGTTCCCCAGGGATCAGTATTGAGCCCATTTCTGTTTAATATCTTTATCGATGACTTAGACGAAGGGACTGAGTCCATCATCAGCAAATTTGCAGATGACACCAAGCTGGGAGGAAGTGTGGACCAACTCGAAGGCAGGACGGCTCTGCAGAGGGACCTGGACAGACTAGAGAGCTGGGCCGATTCCAACGGGATGAGGTTCAACAAGGCCAAGTGCCAGGTCCTGCACTTTGGCCACAACAACCCCATGCAGCGCTACAGGCTGGGGACAGAGTGGCTGGAGAGCAGCCAGGCAGAAAGGGACCTGGGAGTCTGGATTGACAGGAAGCTGAACATGAGCCAGCAGTGTGCCCAGGTGGCCAAGAAGGCCAATGGCATCCTGGCCTGTATCAGAAACAGCGTCACCAGCAGGTCCAGGGAGGTGATTCTTCCCCTGTACTCAGCGCTGGTTAGGCCACACCTCGAGTACTGTGTCCAGTTCTGGGCCCCTCAGTTCAAGAAGGATGTAGAGGTCCTGGAACAGGTCCAAAGGAGGGCAACCAGGCTGGTGAAGGGACTCGAGCACAGGCCCTATGAGGAGAGGCTGAGAGAGCTGGGGCTGTTCAGCCTGAAGAAGAGGTGGCTCAGGGGAGACCTCATTGCTGTCTACAACTCCCTGAAAGGAGGCTGTAGCGAGGTGGGAACTGGACTCTTTTCACAGACGACCTTCAACAAGACAAGAGGACACAGTCTTAAGTTGTGCCAGGGGAGGTTTAGGTTAGATATTAGAAAGAATTTCTTCATGGAGAGGGTGATTAGGCTATGGAATGGACTGCCCGGTGAGGTGGTAGATTCTCCGTCCTTGGAGACATTTAAAAAAAGACTGGATGTGGCACTCAGTGCCATGGTCTAGCAACTGCTCCGGTGGGTCAAGGGTTGGACTAGATGATCTCTGAGGTCCCTTCGAACCCGGCTAATTCTATGATTCTATGATTCTATGAAAAGGTTTATGTAAAGAAACAAGATAAACCAGGTGCCTCGAGTTGCCAAAGAGTGGGTGTGAGTCCACTTGTGCCTGGTTAGGGCCGGCCCCCTATTACCAGGGGGCCAATAAAGGTGGGACACACACCCATAGAGGAAGCTCAGCTCACTCTGGTGCGAGGCATGGAGAGGCTAGCAGCTCGTCAAGCTTCAGGAGCAGAGGAAAGGAAGCCTCCCACTACATTTGGTGGAGAATGCGGGTAGCATACAGGCCTCAGGAGCAAGAATGGCTCCTCCCGCTACATTTGGTGGAGAATGCGGGCAGCATACAGACATCTAAAGAAGCAGCAGTGTGAGGAGCTGGCAACAGGAACATTCTCCCTGATTTGAAAAAGTGCCTGGGCTAACACTCTCCCTGAAAGGTATTACCAGCAAGCTCTTTGGTTTGGAAACCCCTGAACAGAGGGAAGCCAAGATAAGGATTTTCTCTTTGGAAACCCCTGAGCAGAAGGAAGCCAGGAGGATGGAATCCCATGGTATGGAATCCCATGGAGGAACCAGAGAAAAAAAAAAAAAAAAAAAAATTAAAGTATGGAATGCCACGGAGGAACCAGAAACCCATGAGGAACCAGAAATCTCTTTGGAAACCCCTGAGCAGAGGGAAGCCAAGAGAAGAGCAGATACAGGAGGGAGAAGAACAGAGACTTTGTGAAAAAGTGCCTGGGCTGACATTGAACGGTTGCCTAAGCTAGGGTTAAATCCCGTAAGTTGTAAGTGTATTTTTGTGTAAAAAATTTTGTGTCTATGTCTAAATCCTGTATAAGTGTGTTCTGTACTGTCCCTCGGCGCCCCCTCAATGCTCTTAGCTGAGTGTCCCGCGGGGCCCGAAGAAAAATTCTGTGTATAAGTGTAAATGTTTGTAAAAATCGTGTTAAATCGTGTTAAAATGTTTGTAAAATGTTTGTATCCTATAATCAGTGTTAAGAAAAAAAAAAGGGGGGGGGGGAAATGTAGAGAAACAAGATAAACCAGGTGCCTTGAGTTGCCAAAGAGTGGGTGTGAGTCCACCTGTGCCTGGTTAGGGCAGGCCCCCTATTACCCCCTATTGACCAGGGGGCCAATAAAGGTGGGACACACACCCACAGAAGAAGCTCAGCTCACTCTGGTGCAAGGCATGGAGAGGCCAGCAGCTCGTCGAGCCTCTGGAGCAAGAAAGGCTCTTCCCGCTACACTTCTACCCTGGAAGCGCTGTGTGGTGGCTGGAGTCCTGGAAGAGACCAGCAGCTTGTCGAGCATCAGGAGCAAGAATGGCTCCTCCCGCTACAGGTTTAGGATCTTCTGGGCCCATCTTTACCATCAGAAAATCCATAAGGGTGAGAGACCCCAGAGACGTCCTGACTGCAGGAGACGGTTTAGTGACAGCTCGGATCTGGTCCCACGGTGACACCATCACACAGGCACCATGTCCTACACCTGCCCTGACTGTGGGAAAGGTTTTAGCAGGAGACCAGCTTTTATCCAGCCTCAATGGATGTATACGGGTGAGAAACCCTTTAAATGTTCCAAGTGTGGGAAGGAGTTTACCCAGAATTCCCATTTATCACATTTATCTGCATCCACATGGGAGAGAGACCCTATAAGTGTCTGGAGTGTGGGAAGGAGTTTACCTGGAGTTCCAGTTTATCAGAGCATCAAGGGATCCACGTGGGGGAGAAAATCTATAAATGTTTTGCGTGTGGGAAGGAGTTTACCCAGAGTACCTCTTTATCACGCTATCACCCCATCCATACAGGAGAGAGATCCTATAAGTGTCTGGAGTGTGGGAAGGATTTTTCCTGGTATTCCAGTATATGAAAACATCATCGCATCCACACAGGAGAGAAGTTGTATCCCTGCACTCACTGTGGGAAGGTCTTCAACATCAGCACCTCCTGGATTCGTCACCAGCATGTCCACACTGAGGAAAAACCCTACACATGTCCCCAGTGTGGGAAGGGCTTCCCAGCCAGCTGGGGTCTCACCCAACACCTAGGGATCCATACGGATGAACGTCCCTGCAAGTGTCCTGACTGTGGGAAGAGCTTTGCCAGGAGCTCTGATCTCATCAGGCATCGTCTCTTCCACACAGGAGAGAAACCCTACTCGTGTCCCCACTGCTGCAAGAGCTTCAGGCGAAGCTCCCATTTGCTGAATCATCAGTGCCTCCATAGGGGTGATCGACCCTAAAGCTGCTGAGTTTTTTCCAGAGCTACGATCTCATCTCTCACCACCAGACCCACCAGGCCACCACTTTTTCCAAGCTTTAGAGTTTCCAGGCTTCCACATCTTTAGATTCTTTGCAAACACACAAGGTAAAAGAAGGAAGTGATTATCATGATGACCGACTCGTCAGGGGAGGTGTCTGAATGGGCTCAGGTCTATCTCTTTTTTTAGCAAGGAAACACGCATATATGTTGGAGGGTGCGGGCTTACGGAGCAGAGAGACGACTCAATCTGAGTTAGCAACAAAGCTCAATTTTATTAAGCAAAATGTTACATTTATATAGTCTTGGTGTCTTTGTGGCTCATGTGATATCCGCTTTCTTTCAAAAACTCTAAAAAGTCATGTTTTGTTGTGCCAGCAGCAGGTGGTTGTGCTGGAGTGCCCTGACATTTGCTGTAGCCCCACAGGGCTGTGCTTGGCCACTCAATTGAGCAGCTGCCCTGAGTGAGGTCTGAGGACCCCTGGAACCTCCAGGTGGCCAAGGGGACAATGACCTCACTCCTTGACAGAGCCCTTGGCCACCTCTCCTGCAGGCTGTCCTACACTGCCTGCAGCTCCTTCCCTTCAGGCTGTTGTCACCCTTCCTGCTTTCCCACCTAACTCTCACCCCAACTTTACCAGATCTTCTCTGGTGTCCCACTGCTCCCTCTGGCTTTGTGTAGAAAACAAAATCCTGGGCTGATCCAGAACCCCTCTGGGTAAACCTCTAACACAAGGATACCCTTTGGGTGAGACTTCTTGTTCTTTCCCTCCATTCTGAACCTTCCAAGGTGACCTTTGCGGAGGTTTTGGACTCCGAAGAGAAGTTCCATCATAAAGTCATAGAACTGTCTGGGTGTGAAGGGATGTGACAGACCAGACTTGTATTTCTCATGATCACTCCAAAAGGACTGCCCAGACCACCTTTGTGGAAACTTCCTCCTGATACAGTCTGGAGTTTTGCTGGGATGGGTAAAAACTCAAGTTCAGATTAAGGGTGATGTCGTCTGAGAAGAGTGTGTGCCTCAGAGTCTGGGATGGATGCTTCTGATCCCATCCCTCAACTCAGTCTTACTCTGGGCTAGGGATTTAGGAATGCCCCAGGAGATTCCTCTTATCGCTGTTTGTTTGTCTGATTTTGTTAGGCCTGTTTTGTTTCTTTCCTAGAGAAAGAATTTCTCATCTAAGTGATAATGTGACCCTCAGTCCTTTCCCTCTATACCAGTCAGTGGTGTCAGAGGAGCTGTTGAGCATTTTCTGGGACTGTATGGTTTCAGTCACTCTGCCAGGCAGGGCCAGGTGTGGCACTCAGGTTGGATCCAGCAGCATCTTGGCTTCTCTCTGAGGAGGAGTTGAGAAAGCAAGGGGGTGCGAGCTGTGTCTCCCTGGGTGCCCTTGCCGGGTCATGACAAGTGCCCACCAAGACCTTTCCCATGGGGCTGCTCCCAGCCAGGCAGCCCCAGTCTGTGCCATGGCCCGGGTGAGTCCCCTGCAGGGGCAGACACTGGCACTTGTCCTTCTGAGATTTCTCTCCAGATGAGCTCTGCTGCTCCTTGATGCCTTTCATGCAGGCACATCCCAGGACAGGGTGCACTCCTGCTGGAGACAGCTCTATCTGATGGGATGATCTCAGCAGTCCCTGCTGGCCAGGAGAGAGCCCGGGCAGGGCTGGGAGTTCCCCACATGCAGGCACTGAGCCCAGCAGGGGGATGGAGATGCTCTGTCAGAAAGAGTCAGCCTCAACGAAGGACACCCATGGCTTTCTCTGCCAGGGTTTCACTTTCCAGCCCAGAACAGCTCCTTCCAGGCTCTCCCACCTCCCCTCCCCTCTCTCCCAGCACAGCCCAGTTGCTGCTGGCCCCACACCAGTGCCCAGCCCAGGCTGCTCTGGGCAGTCCCACCACAGTCCCAGCCCCTCTGAAGGGCACAACAGCTCCTGGGGGGCAGAGAGAGCTCAGAGCCCCAGATTAGTGACCATGCATGGCAAAAGGAGCAGGATCGCACTGCAGCTCCCGGGGGGTTTTGCTCCACCGTCCCGGGCTGCACCCACACCCCCTGCCCCGCAGCCGGGACCCCCTAACTGGTGACCACCAGATCATCCTCCCCCCACCAGCCTGGTCTGTGTCCGCTTTGCAGGTAGCGGGAGGTGATGGGAGGTGATGGGAGGGGGCTGGTTATCCCAGTACTGCCCAAACTGGGGGTGAGTAGCACAGGATGGGGAGGGGGTGGAGGATGGGTGGGAGGGGGGAACTAAATTTATCCCTGGGATGAGGGTGGTGGGATTGGCAACCCTCCAACTCATCTGGAGGGTGGAAGAGCTGTGATTTTTGCTCCCTCAAAATAATATGGGGGAGCCCAATAAATACTGGTGGGCAGGGCTGTGATAGGGGACCCCAAAGTCATCCCAAGGGTTTGGGGTCTGCAACTGGGAACCCTCAAATCACCCTCGAGCCAGGGATAAGGATGGCAAGTCCACAATCCTTCCAGGGGACTTGATAACCCCAGGGCTTGGAAGCCACAATCGGGGACTCCCTTAGGAGACCCCAAGTCATCCCACTGGATGGCAGCTCATCCTGCATGTGGGTGCAGTAGGGGAATCCTATAGGCCATGGTGGGATTTGTTACCATGACAGGGGACCCAAACTCATATCAAAGTGGTTGGGTGAGATATAAGACCCCTGAATCATCCCAGGGGTTTAAGACAGCAATGAGGGAGTCCTAAATTACCTCTTGCAGTGTCAGCACAATTGGGTCATCACAGCTCAAGCTAGGAGTGGCTCAAAACCCCAGCAACCCCTGCCCCACGCAATGACCCCTTTGGGTTTTGATTGTCAGTGTAGCTCGTAAAGATGAAGAAAAGGATGATCAGTGGGTGTCCAACTCTATGGGTAACCTCCCTATTCCACCTCACACTCCATTTTTACCTACAGTATGTTTTTACCTACAGTATGTTTTGGCTGCCACCAACAAAAAAAAAACTCAAACTCTTTTTTGTCACCATACTATGGCTTCTTTCTGAAACAAGGGATGACTCCATCGGGCAAAAACCTCACTGGGTGTTGTAAGGATTTTTGTCCAAGTGTAATTTTGAAAATCATTGAAATCCATGCAGGAGAAAAGTTTGACATCAGTGAGGAACGCAGGAGGTTTAGGATTTGCTCAGCTCATCTCGACTATCAGAAAATGCATCAGGGTGAGAGACCCCAGAAATGTCCTGACTGCAGGAGACGGTTTAGCGACAGCTCGGATCTGGTCCAACAGTGACACCATCACACAGGCACCATGTCCTACACCTGCCCTGACTGCGGGAAAGGTTTTAGCAGGAGATCAGGTTTTACCTTGCATCAACGGATCCATACGGGTGAGAAACCCTTTAAATGTTCTGAGTGTGGGAAGCGGTTTACCCATAGTTCCAGTTTATCACAGCATCGCCGCATCCACACGGGAGAGAGACCCTATAAGTGTCTGGAGTGTGGGAAGGGGTTTACCCAGAGTTCCCATTTATCACGGCATCACCGCATGCACACGGGAGAGAGACCCTATAAGTGTCTGGAGTGTGGGAAGGAGTTTACCCATAGCTCTGCATTATCACACCATCACCGCATCCATACTGGAGAGAAGTTGTATCCCTGCACTCACTGTGGGAAAGCCTTCAACAATAGCACCTCTTGGATTAATCACCAACATGTCCACACTGAGGAAAAACCCTACACGTGTCCCCAGTGTGGAAAGGGCTTTACAACGAGGCCAAATCTCACCCGACACCTACGGATCCATACGGGTGAACGTCCTTTCACCTGTCCTCAGTGTGGGAAGGGCTTCACATCAAGCTCAAATCTCACCCAACACCTACGGATCCATACGGGTGAACGTCCCTACAAGTGTCCCGACTGTGGGAAGAGCTTCTGTGATCGCTCCAATTTGAAAACTCATCAACGCGTCCACATTAAAGGACGCGAATTAAAACATTAAAGGTACTGCGAATGCAAGAGGAGATTTTACTGGAAATTAGATTTCATCTGTCATTACCTGACCCATCACAGCCATCACCAAGTATGAAGGGTCAAGTTGACCTTGTTTTCCAATCTCCATCACACCAATGATGCTTTCTTCAGCTTCTTCTGGAGAACAAAATGGAGTCAGATCAGCAACCACTTCCTGTTCCATCCAAAATTTGACTTATAATATTTGTTTCAGCGTCAAGAAGGCTTTTTTCCAAATAAAAAAACGGAAAAGTATTTACAATTATGACACCCTCCTAAAGGGATGTGGCAAGATGGGATCCTGGACACTTTTCCTGCACAGCAGGCTGGGAGTTCAGCTGAGGGAGCAGTAGAAGAGGGAGGCAGCAGACTGCAGGACAATGCTGACATCAACAGAGCAGGATCATCTCTACTACATGGTTTTTAAAGACTTCCAGGGATGGTGGTTCCACCACCTTCCTGGGCTGAACATTTCAACACCTAACTATTCTCTCAGTAAAAAATTCTTCCTCCTAAATCTCTCCTGGTGCAATTTCAGGCCATGTCCTCTTGTCCTCTCATTGTTCACTTGAGAGAAGAGGCCAGCACCCACCTCAATACAACCTCCTTTCAGGGAGAGCAGGAAGCTCTCCTCTCAGCCTCATCTTCTCCAAAGTGCACATTCCCAGTTCCCTCAATCTCTCCTCACAGCACTTGTTCTCCAGACCCTTCACTACCTTATAGACGCCTGTAGAGTCCAGGAGCTGTAACAGCTCTTCAGAGGAGTGTTACTGCTCTTTGCCTGTCAGGAGGGATGCTTGATGAGCTCTCCTGAAACCTCTGTGACACCATGGGTGATGTGATGGGACACCTCGAGCAGCCTGCAGTAAGGATTCTGTCAGTTGTCACCTAAAATAAGAGAATTACAACTTTGAGGTTTTTTCAAGAGGATTGAACTGGTTTGTGAGAGCTCAGAAGAAAAGAATCTGGCTGAAAAGGACCAGAACATCTTGCTTGCTTCATTGATTTCTTGTGAAGCAGTAGTTCTACAGGTATAAAAGTAGTTCTAAGACATATATATTCAATGGTTTTACGGAAATAGAAATATAGAGGTAGTAGAAATGTATAAGCAATAGTTTAAGGGAGTCTCATGGAAATTTAATAGCTGACTAATAGGTAGGCATGGCAGGGGAATATGTGATAATGGAATGTGGTTTCTATGGAACACTTATGTGTGAGAGCAGATTATGGGATATATGATTGTCGCCAGAGTCTGCAGAAGAACCAAACCAAAATTAATTTCAAATTCTTTTTCTATTTATAATTGTGCCGCATTTGTGTAAGTTTTCCATTTTTATTTGGTTTTCTTATGCTCTACTGTTGTGAAGTTTCTGATCATTATACATAGTGAATAATGTTACTCCATGTAATGCCACCTAAAGTTCTCTGATTTGGAGTGCCCTACTGTAAAACACATCAATTTGTAAAGTGCACCTCTTGAACAAGGGAATTAGAAATGCTTTTGGAGAACTAAATTCAGAGGTACATCAAGTCCCAAGTATATTGCTTCAGAACCCTTAGCTTTGGAGGTGACACTGCTTGAAGAACAAGGACTCTGCACATCATACGTATCACCACTGCCTGAACTGAAGACGCTGGAGTGAGGATGCTAAGCTTGTAGCCATCACGATATCATTGCCTTATGATATTGCCTTATGGTATCATCATGCCTTGAGATGTTTGGACTCATGGGGTGAGGGGATTGGATTGTTGAGATATCACTTGAGTATGTGGTTTTTGTGATCCTAGCCTTTGTGACTGCACAGCCTGAACATTGAAGTATCTACTTTTGTGCTTTTATTATCTATATATTCATACATAACTTTCAGTGAATTTGCATTCCCTAAAACTTGCTTGAAAATAAACTTTGTTAAATGAACAGAACTGATATTATGACTGTAGAGAAAAAGACCTTGAGTGTCATTTCATCTTAATCTGACCAGGGGATATTTAGATGGTGTCGGGAGGTTGTATACCCTCAGAGGGCAACTTTTCCCTCAAAGGGAAACTCTGGGCTGAGAGATGGAATCTCCTTTGGCTGTTTTCTGGGTCAGGCCATGGGATGTGACAGTCCTGGGCTGTTGTGCCAGCAGCAGGTGGTTTTGCTGGAGTGCCCTGACATTTCCTGTAGCCCCACAGGGCTGTGCTTGGCCACTCAATTGAGCAGCTGCTCTGAGTGAGGTTGGAGCACCCCTGGCACCTCCAGTGTCACCCGTGGCTTGCATGGGCAGAGGAGGGAAAGGAGATTCCCCCTGGCACTGCCTGGGTCTCCAGTGGGAGAGTGGGAGAAAAAAAGGTTGTGTCTCTAGAGGAGAACTGGCTGTGCTGGAAAGGAGGGAGGGAGGGGACACGAGCACTGATGACTTCAGTGTGTGTCCCACTGGGTTCCTGGGGAGCCCCAGGGAGAGCTGGAGGGAGCCCCGAGAGAGTTGAGCAAGTGGCAAAGTCTGGCGCTGGTCCTGTGCTGCTGGGCCGGGCTCCTGAGCCTGAGAGAGCTGCTGGCAAGCAGAGAGTGCTGCAGAGAGAGAGCTCTGGGCAGGAGCAGCTCCTCTGCAGAGCGCAGCAGGGCTGAGGGCTCTGCCTGCAGGCAGCAGGGCAGGGGAGAGAGAGGAGGGAGAGAGAGGAGAAAGGCAGCCTGGGCTGGGAGGAGAGCTGAGAGCTGCCTGGGCTGGGGGAGAGAGAAATCTTCCCAGCCTCTGCCATGGTGAGTCTCTGGCTGCAGGGCAGTGAAGCTTGGCTTCCTGGAGGGGTTCTTGCTTCTCCAGCTGGCAGCCTGTGCCACAGCTGCTGGGATCCTTGGGGAGGATTTTGGTGGGCAGGAGGAAAAGGTTTGGCAGAGCAGGGCTGTCCTGGAGCAGCGTCAGAAACGTAGAATCATGGAATTGGCTAGGTTGGAAGGGGCCTCAGAGATCATCAAGTCCAACCCTTGATCCACTACTGCTGCAGTTACTAGACCATGGCACTGAGTGCCACATCCAGTCTCTTTTTAAATATTCCAGGGGTGGAGAATCCACTACTTCCCCGGGCAGCCCATTCCAATGTCTGATCACCCCCTTGGTAAAGAAATTCTTTCTAATATCCAACCTAAGCCTCCCCCAGCACAACTTGAGAGCGTGCCCTCTTGTCTTGCTGAGAGTTGCCTGGGAAAAGAGACCGTCCCCCACTTGGCTACAACCTCCTTTCAGGTAGTTGTA
The DNA here is from genome assembly GCF_003957555.1 of Calypte anna. NCBI lineage: Eukaryota > Metazoa > Chordata > Aves > Apodiformes > Trochilidae > Calypte > Calypte anna. The sequence goes on along the minus strand of NW_022045449.1, from coordinate 578,294 downwards.
GAGAGTGATGAGGTCTCCTCTGAGCCTCCTCTTCTACAGCCTGAACACCCCCAGCTCCCTCAGCCTCTCCTCATAGGATCTGTGTTTGAGTCCCTTCACCAGCCTAGTTGCCTACCTTTGGACCTGCTTTAGGACCTCGATATCCTTCCTGAACTGAGGGGCCCAGAACTGGACACAGTGTACTCGAGGTGTGGCCTCACCAGGGCTGAGTACAGGGGCAGAACCACTGCCTTGGACCTGCTGGCCACACTGTTCCTGATACAGTCCAAGATGCCATTGGCCTTCTTGGCTACCTGAGCACACTGCTGCCTCATGTTCAGCTTCCTGTCAAGCCAGACTCCAAGGTCCCTCTCTGTCTGGCTGATCTCCAACCACTCTGTCCCCATCCTGGAGCTCCCCATGGGGTTGTTGTGGTCAAAGTGCAGGACCCAGAACTTGGCCTTGTTGAACCACATCCCATTGGAATCAGCCCAACTCTCCAATCTGTACAGGTCCCTCTGCAGAGCCCTCCTGCCTTCCAGCTGATCCACACTCCCCCCCAGCTTAGTGTCATCTGCAAATTTGCTGATGATGGACTCAATTACCTCATCTAAACATCAGTAAAGATATAGAACAGAACTGGGCCCAACACTGATCCCTGGGGGACACTACTAGTGACCGGCCGCCAACTGGATCAGCACCGTTCAGCACCACTCTCTGGGCCTGGCCCTCCAGCCAGTTCCTAACCCAGCACAGAGTGCCCCTGTCCAAGCTGTGAGCTGACAGCTTTTTCAGGAGAATGCTGTGGGAGACGGTGTCAAAGGCCTTGCTGAAGTCCAGGTAGACCACATCCACAGCCTTCCCCTCATCCACCAGGCGGGTCACCTGATCATAAAAGGAGATCAGGTTGGTCAGGCAGGACCTGCCCTTCCTAAACCCGTGCTGGCTGGGTCTGATCCCTTTCCCATCCTGCAGGTGCTGTGTGATTACACTGAGGATGATCTGCTCCATAACCCTGCCAGGCACTGAGGTCAGGCTGACGGGCCTGTAGTTTTCTGGGTCCTCCTTCCTGCCCTTTTTGTGGATTGGCGTGACATTCGCCAACTTCCAATCATCTGGGATGTCCCCAGTGAGCCAGGAGAGTTGGTAGGTGATAGAGAGATGCTTGGCCAGCTCTTCTGCCAGCTCCCTCATCACGCTTGGGTGGATCCCATCTGGTCCCATAGACTTGTGGGGATCCAAGCAGCTCAGCAGGTCACTGACTGTTTCCTTCTGGATTACAGGGGGACTGTTCAGATTCTCGTCTCTTTCTACAAGCTCCAGAAGACACCTGCCATCAAGACAACCTGTCTTACTGTTGAAAACTGAGGCAAAGAAAGTGTTAAATACCTTGGCCTTCATCTTTGATAACTCTATTCCCACCCATGTCCAGTAGAGAATGGAGGTTTTCCCTGCCCCTTCTTTTGCTATTGATGTATCTGTAGAAGGTCTTTTTGTTATCCTTCTCAGAGGTGGCAAGATTCAGTTCAAGTTGTGCCTTTATCTCTCTAATTTTCTTTCTACACAACCTAACTCTATTTCTAAATTCTTCCTGAGTAATTACCCCTTTTTTCATAATTGGTGGGCTCTCTTCTTTACCCTAATTTCTTTCAAAATCTCCCTGTTGAAGTACGTCCATCCCTGCTGGACCTCTTTGTTTCCAAGGGCTGTTTCCCAGGGTACACTCTGAATCAGTCTTCTGAAGAGGCCACAATCTGCCCTCCGGAAGTCCAACGTAGAGATTTTATTGACGGCTCTCCTTGCATCCCTGAGGACTGAAAACTCTGTTATTTTTTGATCGCTGAGTCCCAGACGTCCACCGACCACTACATCTCCCACCAGCCCCTCTCTGTTTGTGAACAGGAGGTCTAGCGGGGCTCCATCCCTGGTGGGCTCATTCACTGGCTGGAGCAGGAAAATTATCCTCTGTACACTCTAGGAATTTCCTAGACTGTTGACCCCCTGTCCATCCCGTGTCAACAAAACCCCGTGATTGGCCTGAACCCCTGTTAATCATGTGTTAATTACATGTTAATCACATGTAGATCCCATGTTGACCCCATGTGTTGTTCCCATGTGCCCCTTTCCCCCTGGTTCCCCCCCAATGATGCTCGTGACCAAATCCCTCCCCCCTCTTTAGGTCCCCTGTTGAAGCGCAGCCCAATTAACGCCGATTCGCGGCCCTCTATTGAGGTCTCCAAAGCTGGAAATGAGGGGCTGGGGGGGAACAATCAGAGAAATAAAATGGGGAATAAAAGGAAAATTGATTGAAATTAATTAAATTAATTACTTAATAAAATAGAGTCTTAAAATAAAAGAATAAATAAATAAATACATAAAATATTTAAATAAATAATAATAATTAAAATAAAAAATAAAAATAAAAAGTAAAAAAATAACATAAAGAATAAAAAAAAATAAATAAAAACATAATATTAAATAATATTAAATAATGGTATTTAAATAATAAAAAGAAAAATAATAAATAAATAAAAATTAGTTTAAAAACATAATAAAACGAGAATGAAGTAAATAATAATAAATATAAATAATTATAGGAATAAATGACTGTAAGTAATTTAAATAACAATAAATATTAATATAGAATAATACATATAATATATAATATAACGAATATAACCAATAGATAAATTAAGTAATAATACATTAATAACAATAATTAAAAATATGTAATAATAAAAATAACTATGAAAATATAATACATGGTACATATATAATTCCTAAAAAATAATAGAAATAATAATAATAATATATAACAAACACATATATAATATATATACTATATATATGCCATACATACTATAAATATACAGTATTATATATATAATATGTATATAATAAATAACAATATATAATTAAAGTAATAAGTTATTTAAAAATATATAATAAACAATGGTATACAGTATATAAATGGTATAAATAAGGAATAAATTAATATAATAATAAATATAATCTTATATAAAAAACATAATAAATTAAATAATAACGAAGCATAATAATGTAGATTTATAAAAAATGTTTAATGAGCAATATTAAAAATTAGCAATAATTATTATTTTAATATTTATGATATATTATATTGCAACATTTTATTCTATATTCTATATTCTATAATCTATATTCTATATTATGATTTATGCTATATGTTATATATCAAAGATTATATACTAAATATGCATTACGTATTTTGTTACATTATATTATATATGACATATGGTATATATTTCATATTTACTATATCATGTATTGTATAAAACATAACATTATAAACAGTGTTATTATTATAATAAGTAATATTAAAATATATTATAATATACAGTATATAATAATAAATGTAATAAATACACTATAGACTAGAATAAACCAGTATAAACCAGTACAAACCAGTATAGATTAGTACAGACCAGTATAAACTAGTATTAACCAGTATAGACCAGAATAACCAGTATAAACCAGTATAATCAGTATAGACCAGTATAACCAGTATAAACAAATATAAATAGTATAAACCAGTATAGTCCAGTATGGACCAGTGTAGACCAGTTTAACCAGTATAACCAGTATAAACCTATATAGACCTGTACAGACCAGTATAGACCAGTATAGATCAGTATAACCAGTATAAATGAATATAAGCAGTTCAAATGAGTATAGACCAGTATAGGCCAATATAAACCAGAATAAACCAGTTGTTACGGTTTAACACTGGCCCGGCAATTAAACCGAATAACAGATGCTCTCTATTAATCTCTCTCTCCTCCTTGATAAAGAAAGGAGAGAGAATAAGGGAGAGAGACTTATGGGTTGGAAACTAAACTACACAACTTCAATGAAACAGTAATGATAAATAGGAAAAATCACTAAATATATACAAATATACAGGAAAATGGAAACCACATTCCTCCCCCTTTTTCCCCCAGTAACTCTCACGTCACCACTGAGGCTGCAGGGCAGCCCTGGGAAAGTCCAGGCTGGACTCCTGGAGTCGGCAGCAGTTGGGAACTGGAGGCAGGAACACACAGATATGGGCTGGCACGGATCAGGAGCACAGGCAGACGAATGGACGGGATCCTTCCAGGATGCCGGGTGAAGGAAGGGAAGCAGGAAAGGCAGGAAGGGTAGGCAGCTGGAAGCTGGAAGCAGGAAATCTGGCTTGGCCCTCATGATCCCTCAAATTTATACTGAGTATGATGTATATGGGATGGAATCCTCTATTTGGTCAGTTCTGGCATCTATCTTGTCCGTTCCGCCCCAAAGGAAGGCTGCAGGTTGGACCTCTTCCTTCTGGAGGGTAAAAGTTTTCCTCAGAGCTGAGCAGTGTCCTTGGCTCTGCACACCAGTCTCTACCAGTAACTGTAAACATCAAGTGTTAGCAGTCCTAGAAGCGCACACTGTCTGAGAAACTTGCTGTTAATTTCAGCAAGTGCCACTACTTACAAGAGACTTAGCTAAAAGCAAAAGTACAAGACAGAAAATCACCTTTATCCTGGCCCAAAACAGTACAAAGTAATGAAGTACAAAGTAATGAAATATTTCCTTTCAAATAAGATTGTAAAAGTGCACATTGAAATCTTCCTCCTGATATCCACCGGGAACAAAATTCAAATCTCCAAGGAGCTCTACAGGTCTTGAAGACATGAAGGAAAAAACCAAAAGATAAGGAGCTCCTTTGGGCTTTTGAAGCTCATTACATGAACTTCAGATATTGAGAGAAGAATGAAAAAAATCTCTGATAAAGTCAGAAGCAAAACCCAAAATACTTTCAAGCACTGATGGGCCTCTCTGAGCCTGCCAGAGCCTTCCCATGGCCTTGTTAGAGCAGGTCCCTGGAGGCCATGATTGCAGGAGATAAAGGCTCTGTGCTGGTGGCTGTAATGCTGAGAAAACCCTTTGGTTTGTTGGATGCAGCAGAAAGGCCAAGCCCTGACCCCAGGCCCTGGGAAAGAAGATCCTGAGAGTCACAATAAAAAGTTTCCTCTCCCCAGCCTTGGTGGCGCAGGACACTGCTATGGCCAAGGGGACAATGACCTCACTCCTTGACAGAGCCCTTGGCCACCTCTCCTGCAGGCTGTCCTACACTGTCCATGCCTGCAGCTCCTTCCCTTCAGGCTGTTGTCACCCTTCCTGCTTTCCCACCTAACTCTCATCCCAGCATTTCCAGACCTTCTCTGGTGTCTCTCTGCTCTCACTGGCTTTGCCTTGAAAACAAAATCCTGGGCTGATCCAGAAACCTTCTAGGTAAACCTCTAACACAAGGATACCCTGGGGATGGGACTTCTTGTTCTTTTCCTCCACTCTGAAGCTTACAAGGTGATTTTGTGAAGGCTTCTGACTGTGCTTTGGTTCTATGTCACCCCGTGGCCATCTTCTTGGGCAGCATCTCCAGCTCCTGAACAAACCATGTCAGCTGTGGGGCTTCAGCGACAGCTCTGCACCAAGCTTTGCTTGGCTCTGGGCCAGGAGAGAGCCCGGCCATGGCTGGGAGTTCCCCCCATGCAGGTACTGAGACCAGCAGGAGGATGGAGATGCTCTGGCAGAAAGACTCAGCCTCAGCTGAGGACACCCATGGCTTTCTCTGCCAGGGTTTCACTTGCCAGCCCAGAACAGCTCCCTCCAGGCTCTCCCACCTCCCCTCCCCTCTCTCCCAGCACAGCCCAGTTGCTGCTGGCCCCACACCAGTGCCCAGCCCAGGCTGCTCTGGGCAGTCCCACCAGAGCCCCAGCCCCTCTGAAGGGCACAGCAGCTCCTGGGGGGCAGAGAGAGCTCAGAGCCCCAGATGGGTGACCATGCATGGCAAAAGGAGCAGGAGGCACCCTGTGTCCCCTGCTCTCCTCTCCAGGAGATCCGCAGAGCTCTGCAGCCCCTCGGGGCCATCCCCTCTGCCCAGCCCAGGACAAAAGCCCTGGCCCTTGTGCTCCTCAAGAGCTCTGGCTGCTCCAGGCACAGAGCAGCCTTCCCAGGGCTGCTGCAGCCAGGGAGGGGCTTTCACTTCCCTTTCATTCCTTATACACTAAAGCGAGAATGCAGACAAAAAAATTGCCACAAGCTTATTTATTTTACTGAAATTCAGTGGAGGCCCTTCATTTACACAAAGTTTATTGGTCTCAAAAGGTAGGTATATAGTAAAGAAGAAGAAGAAGGAAGGGGCAGGACACTCATGAAAACTACAAAAATGCTGTAAAGCTATGAATAGAGGGAATTAGAAAGTCCAAAGACCAGCTAGAAATTAATCTGACCTGCATGGTTAAGGATAACAAGAAAAGCTTTTATAAATACATGAACAATAAAAGAAGAATCAGGGTGACCCCCATCACTGGACAGATGTAGGAAGACTCCTGGGTTGAAACACAGGGATCTGGGAATTAAACTGTATTGGAGATTTACAGTGGCACTCTCTGTAAGCAGAACGGAGGGAGGGATGCCTTATAACACACCCAGGCACATGGTCTGTACAAGGGTGTTTGATGATAGCCACACACAGAAATTGCAGGAGCACCTCCAGGGTTGTGCCTCAGAGTCTGGGATGGATGCTTCGGATCCCATCCTTCTGATCATTCTTGCTCAGGGCTGGGGATATATGAATACCTCAGGACATTCATCTTACCCTTGTTTGTTTGTCTGATTTTTGTTAAGCCTGTTTTCTTACTTTGCTCAAGAAAGAATTGCACCTATAATTGGTAATCAGTCATTTAAAAAAATCAAAACAAAACAACCAACCAACCAACCAAAAAAAAAAGATACTAACAAACCAACAACAACAAAAAAGCAAAAACTACAAACATGGAAACAAGTAGATCTTAAATATATAAAACTAAGAATTATAAGTAATTTGTTTTAATATGCTCTGATCAGATCTGTGGTTATCTCAGACATTTGTACCCCAAATAAAATTTTGGCCCAAATAAAGACTGTTGTGCTTGTTGCTATGGGGTAGAAATGGTTTGCAAATTACTGTAACCTCAACACTGACACTAAGGTACAAAACTGGGAAAAGCAGAAAAAAGTCCTTAAGCTAGATCTGTGCTGTGCATCTGCAGTATTCATAATATTGAGCTGGACAAACTGGAGAGGTGTGCCCAGGTGAACCTCCTGAGGCTCAACAAGACCAAGTGCAGGGTGAGCACCTGGATCAGAACAATCCTCACCATCAGGACAGGATGGAGGATGAGGTTTTAGAAAGCAGCTCTGCAGAAAAGGACTTGGGGATGCTGGTGGATGGAAAGCTGGACATGAGCCAACAGTGCACGCGTGCAGAAGGCCAGAAGGGCAATCACATCCTGGGCTGCATCAAAAGAAGAGCGTCCAGCAGACTGAGAGAGGGGATTCTGCCACTTGGCTTTGGTAAAACCTCAGCTGGAGTACTGCATCCAGCTCTGGAGCCCTCAATAGAGGAAGTCTGTGGTCCTGATGGAGTGGGTCCAGAGGAGGGCCACAAAAACGATAAGGGGGCTGGAACACCTCTCTTAAAAAGACAGTGAGGGAGCTGGGATATTCGGTCTGGAGAAAAGAAGACTCTGGGGAGACCTTCCAGTATTGAAGGGGCCCTACAGGAATGCTGGAGAGGGACTGTTTGCAAGGGCCTTTAGAGATCCCTTCAAACCCAAATTATTCTGTGATTTTCTCTTTTTCTAATATTCAAACAGGTCAGTTACCAGGGAGCATGTCCAGAGATCTCTCAAGACCATGACTGTTGTACATAGACTGATCAGTGCTGTGCAGACTCTGGGCAATAGAGGAGGATCCTCGGAGTGCCTGAAGGGTGGGTTTGGGCATGGTAGAGCTTTTCTTCGCAGGGGGAAACAGCTTGGGCAAGAAAGAGTGGCCCAAAGTGCACCTGGAGGTGCCTGGAGTGGAGAGCAGAAGAAAGAAATGTCACTGCAAGGGCCATGCCGCGGAACACCACATCCCCCAGAAGGAGCCTGGATCAGCCCAAGGCTCTGTGTGCCAAGGCAGAGGCAGGGAGAACACAGAGATGTCAGAAGAGGAAGGGGACAGCAAGGTGGGGCAGGCGGGTGAAGGAGCAGAGCCTGCAGGGAAAGAGGCACAGGGGATGGGACAGCCCAGGACAGACTGTGCTGGAGAGAAGAGAGCGCAAAGCTGTGGAAAAGCTGGAGGCACACTTGGCAGAGCCAAGCTCTCCATGCCTTTGCTGAAGGTGCTTGTCTCTGTCCCTGATGGCCATGGGGAAACAAGTGGAGCTTCCAGCAGCACTGGGGCTCAGGGCCTCCTTGTCCATGTGCAGGAGGCTGGGAGGTGCCGTGCCATAGTCCTGCCCTTGGCATTACCCATCTCCACATGCCAGTGCTGCCAGGAGAAGAGCCCTGAGGGCTGAGGGAGGGACAGGATCTCCCTCCCTTGTCAGGGGCTGGGGCTCAGGGACAGGCCCTTTGCAGTCCTGACACACAGCCAGGCTTCCTCAGCACCAGAGCCACCTGCACCTTCCTTTTCCCCACCTGCCATCACTGCCTCCTGCTTCCTTCTCCCCCCAAACCCTGCAGGGGATGCTGCTTTCTCAGGGCTGTCCCTCAGGGGGACCAGGGCACATGCCAAGAAACTTTGGAAACTTGGGACTCTGCCTTGGACTTTCTTGTGGACAAAGAAGATTCTGCAGCTTCCTCTCCTGGCCTCTTGAGCAATTGTTATGGGCTCAGCTTGAAATCCCCAGAGGGCTCATTACAGCTGTGAGCTGGGCTCCTGGGATGGAGGGAGCTGCTGGCAAGTGGGCAGTGCTGCAGAGAGAGAGCTCTGGGCAGGAGCAGCTCCTCTGCAGAGCACAGCAGGGCTGAGGGCACTGCCAGGGTATCTGGGGGAGATGAGCAAGGCAGAGAGAGCTTCAAGGGGGTGAAGATGGAGGGGATGAGTGCCAGCTGAGTGGAGGAGAACCTTCCCAGCTTCTGACATGGTGAGTTTCTGGTGCAGGGCAGTGAAGCTGGTGCAGTTCCTGGAGGCATCTCCTAAAGCTGCAGAGCCAGAGGTGCTGGGAGCTGTTACGGGGGAAGGGGCCAGAGGTGGAAGGGAAATTGTGTGGAGGAGTGAGGGTGTGTGTGCAGGCAGGGGTGCCCAGGGCTGTCCTTCAGAGCAGGGTCCTGCAGCCCAGGGGCTGTGTGCTGGGGCAGGGACTCTGCTGCCTGCCTGACTCCCAGGGGCAGCTCTCAGCCTGCCCGGGGAACTCCCTGGTGCTGGCAGAAGCTGTGGCTGGCAGGAGACAGGGAGCACAGGGCAGGCTCCTGGTGCTGGTGAGAGAGGGATGAATTGCTCAGGGCTGCTCACAGCTCCAGCTGATGCCCAGAATATTTCTGAGGGGACTTTTCAAGAGTCCCTTCAGGGTAGGGCTTTACTGCTCCAGTACAGGCTCTCTTCAGGCTCTGCTTCCACTTGTTTCTCCAAGACATAGCTCTTTCTGCACTCTGCAGAAGGCACAGAGACCCCAGTTCTCCTCCGCCCTTGTCTGAGGTGCTCCTGAGCCCCTGCACCCCCAGAGATGTGCCTGGACAGGTCCTGCTTCTTCCAGAAGGGGTCTGCAGGGCAGAGCTGAGCACTCAGTGGGTGGGATGGGGGCTGTGAGCACTGACAGGGAGGAGAGCTGGGGACAGAGAAAGAGCTGCAGGCAGCAGAGATGGGCAGGCATGGAGAGGGAGCTGCTGCCTGGAAGAGGATGGCAGGGGGGATTCCTGCACCTCCCAGCCATCCCCTGCAGAGCTGCTGCCCTCCCTAGAGCTAAACCCTGCTCTCTGACACACAGCAAAGTCCCCCAGCCCTTCAGATCATGGGCACTGAATTCTGAGGATCCTTCCAGCAGCCCCCGACCACCACCACCAGAGAGGTGAAATGCTGGAGTCTCTGCCTGTGTCTCCCTGTCCTGACTCTCTTGGCAGTGGAACTCTGGCAGGTTCCCCTCTTGCCCCTGCTGCATCTGCCCTTGTTCTTACCCTTCTTTTTGCTTGGCATTTCAGGTTCAGGTGCATTTGAGACACTGATGCTGCAGATCTGGAATGAAGGGAAGAACTAGTTTGTGGGTCTCATGAGCTGCTCCAGAGTGTCTGTTTTGCTGGGGGAGTGGGGATTTGGGTGCAGCTCAGACACTGATATTGCAGGTCCGGTCCTGATGCTGTGTCCATGGAGGAAAAGCATCCAAAGCACCTGAGATTTGGGGCTGTGGGTACTGCAGGGTGTGGGGCTGGGCGTATGCCCACCCTCCCATCAGGATACTCCATCTTTAAGATCTTTGCCTCTTTGTGCAGCTGAGAGCAGGACTGATGGACAGAGCGGCTGTCCTCACTCTGCACTAAGGGACAGTCCCTTTGTCTTTCAGCACCCTACAGGTTTTAGTTGAAGAGAAGAAATACCAGGGGCTTCAGCATTATAATATTCCTCATGTGTTTTTGAGAAACTCGACCAGACCAAACCATGCTGAATGTGCTCTGCTCTGCTCTACAGGCTGGTGGTGCATTGGGCTGACAATGCTGGAAATCTCTCAGATTTTAACATTGGATTCAATGTCAGATCAACATTTCCTTTTTAATTAATTCCTGTAGGGCAGGACTGACTCCAGTAGAGCCCAGAGTTCAGATGCTGCTCTGACTGACACCATCAGCCAGCACCAGCTAGAGCTCACAAATGGGACCGGCAAAAATCCTTCCTTTACGTAGTGAGGCAGTTGTGGGATTTCTGAGAATTTCTAAAAGAATTTGCACAGAAAAATCTGACCTGACTTACTTATCCCTTTTCTTTCTCTGACTGTGCACCATTCCCAGAGGCAGCAGATGTCCAACAGCAGCTCCATCAGGCAGTTCCTCCTCCTGGCATTTGCAGACAGGCGGGAGCTGCAGCTCTTGCACTTCTGGCTCTTCCTGGGCATCTACCTGGCTGCCCTCCTGGGCAACGGCCTCATCATCACCACCATCGTCTGTGACCACCACCTCCACACCCCCATGTACTTCTTCCTCCTCAACCTCTCCCTCCTCGACCTGGGATCCATCTCCACGATGCTGCCCAAAGCCATGGCCAATTCCCTCTGGGACAACACAGACATCTCCTACAAGGGATGTGCTGCACAGATCTTTTTCTTTCTCTTTTTCATTGCTGGGGAGTTTTTTGTCCTGACCATCATGTCCTATGACCGCTACGTGGCCATCTGCAAACCCCTGCACTACGGGACCCTCCTGAGCAGCAGAGCTTGTGTCCACATGGCAGCAGCTGCCTGGGGCTCTGGGTTTCTCACTGCTCTGCTGCACACAGCCAATACATTTTCCCTGCCCCTCTGCCAGGGCAATGCCCTGGACCAGTTCTTCTGTGAAATCCCCCAGATCCTCAAGCTCTCCTGCTCACACTCCTACCTCAGGGAACTTGGGCTTCTTGTCATCAGTTCCATTTTAACATTTGGCTGCTTTGTTTTCATGGTGGTGTCCTATGTGGAGATCTTCAGGGCTGTGCTGAGGATCCCCTCTGAGCAGGGAAGGCACAAAGCCTTTTCCACGTGCCTCCCTCACCTGGCCGTGGTCTCCCTCTTTGTCAGCACAGCCATCTTTGCCCACCTGAAGCCCCCCTCCATCTCCTCCCGATCTCTGGACCTGGTGGTGGCAGTTCTGTACTCGGTGGTTCCTCCAGCAGTGAACCCCCTCATCTACAGCATGAGGAACCAGGAGCTCAAGGGTTCTCTGAGGAAATGGTTAGAGATTTTCTGCTGCCATAAGCTTCCTCCTGTCTTATGCAAATGACTCACAGTGCATGACATTCCTAGTCTGTCTTTCTTGACATTTTTTTCCTTTTTCTTTAGCTGTGATTTTTATTTCATTATTGTCATTTCTCTTCCTTCTTACCTTATTATCCACCCACCTATTTCACCAAGAAAAATTGTGTACCTGGAGAGCCTTTGCTGGGTTTAAGTAAAATAAATGTACCTGCAACATTTTTTTTCTTTGCTGTCCCTGCTCAGTGCGTCAGTAATGAATGTCAGCCCTCCCTGGCTGCAGCAGCCCTGGGAAGGCTGCTCTGTGCCTGGAGCAGTCAGAGCTCTTGAGGAGCACAAGGGCCAGGGCTGTTGTGCTGGGCTGGGCAGAGGGGATGGCCCCGAGGGGCTGCAGAGCTCTGCGGATCTCCTGGAGAGGAGAGCAGGGGACACAGGGTGCCTCCTGCTCCTTTGGCCATGCATGGTCACCCATCTGGGGCTCTGAGCTCTTTCTGCCCCCCAGGAGCTGTTGTGCCCTTCAGAGGGGCTGGGGCTTTTGTGGGACTGCCCAGAGCAGCCTGGGCTGGGCACTGGTGTGGGGCCAGCAGCAACTGGGCATGCTGGGAGACAGGGAAGGGAAGGTGGGAGAGCCCAAAGGGAGCTGTTTTGGGCTGGCAAGTGAAACCCTGGCAGAGAAAGCCATAGGTGTGTAACTGGCCCTGCATGGCCACGGAGGGGAGACGCCAATGGTGCTGAGGGACTCAATGCCTTCTGGGATGGAGTCTTTCCTCAGGAGCTCTCCCAGGCCTCTCTGCTCCATGAGAGGTGTCAAGGAGCAGCAGAGCTCATCTGGAGAGAAATCTCAGAAGGACAAGTGCCAGTGTCTGCCCCTGCAGGGGACTCACCCGGGCCATGGCACAGGCTAGGGCTGCCTGGCTGGGAGCAGCCCCATGGGAAAGGTCTTGGTGGGCACTTGTCATGACCCGGGGAGGGCACCCAGGGAGACACAGCTCGCACCCCCTTGCTTTCTCAACTCCTTCTCAGAGAGGAGCCAAGGTGCTGCTGGATCCAACCTGAGTGCCAGACCTGGCCCTGCTGGGGAGAGGGACTGAAACCATACAGTCCCAGGGTATGCTCAACAGCTCCTCTGACACCACTGACTGGTACAGAGGGAAAGGACTGAGGGTCACATTATCACTTAGAGGAGCAATTCTTTCTCTAGGAAAGAAACAAAACAGGCCTAACAAAATCAGACAAACAAACAGCGATAAGAGGAATCTCCTGGGGCATTCCTAAATCCCCAGCCCTGAGTAAGACTGAGCAGAGGGATGGGATCAGAAGCACCCATCCCAGACACTGAGGCACACACTCAGACGACATCACCCTTAATCTGCCCGTGAGTTTTTACCCATCCCAGCAAAACTCCAGACTGTACCATGAGGAAGTTTCCACAAAGGTGGTCTGGGCAGTCCTTTTGCAGTGATCATGAGAAATACAAGTCTGGTCTGTCACATCCCTTCACACCCAGACAGTTCTATGACTTTATGATGGAACTTCTCTTGGTAGTCCAAAACCTCCACAAAGGTCACCTTGGAAGGTTCAGACTGGAGGGAAAGAACAAGAAGTCTCACCCAAAGGGTATCCTTGTGTTAGAGGTTTACCCAGTGGGGTTCTGGATCAGCCCAGGATTTTGTTTTCTACGCAAAGCCAGTGTGAGCGGAGAGACACCAGAGAAGGTCTGGAAATGTTGGGGTGAGAGTTAGGTGGGAAAGCAGGAAGAGTGACAACAGCCTGAAGGGAAGGAGCTGCAGGCAGGGACAGTGTAGGACAGCCTGCAGGAGAGGTGGCCAAGGGCTCTGTCAAGGAGTGAGGTCACTGTCCCCTTCGCCAAAGCAGTGTCCTGGGCAACCAAGGCTGGGGAGGGGAAACCAGTATAGACCATTACAGACCAGTAGAATACAGTATAAAGCAGTATAACCAGTATCTACCAGTATAAACCTGTATAAACCGGTATAGACCAGTAAAAACCAGTACAGACCAGTATAATCCAGTATAACCAACATAGATCAGTATTTACCAGTATTGACCAGTACAGACCAGTTTAGACCGGTATAAACCAGTATAAACGTGTATACACCGATATAAACCAGTATAAACCTGTACAGACCAGTATAAATCAGTTTTACCAGTATAAGCCAGTATAACCAGTATAAACCGGTTTAGACATGTATAGACCAGTATAAACCAGTATTGCCAGAATAAACCAGTACAGACCTTTTTAGACCAGTATAAACCAGTATAACCAGTATAGGCCGGTATCTATCAGTATAACCAGTACAGATCAGTATAACCAGTATAGAACAGTATAACCAATATAGACCAGTACATGCCAGTATAGACCAGTATAACCAGTATAAACGAATATAAGCTGTACAAACCAGTATAGACCAGTAAAGCCATTATTAACAGTATAAACCAGTATAGACCTGTATCGACCAGTATAACCAGTATAGAGCAATATAGACCAGTACAAACCAGTATAGACCACTATAAACCAGTATAAAGTAGTACAGACCAGTATAGACCAGTTTAATGAGTATAGACCAGTATAGAATAGTACAGACTAGTACAGACCAGTATAGACCAGTATAACCAGTATTTACCAGTATGACCGATATAACCAATATAGACCAATACAGACCAGTATAGACCAGTATAACCAGTATAAATGAATATAAGAAGTACAAACCAGTATAGACCAGTGTAGGCCAGTATAAACCAGTATAAGCATTACTACCAATATCAGCCAGTATAGACCTGTATAGACCAGTAAAATCAGTATAGAGCAGTATAGGCCAGTACAAATCAGTATAGACCACTATAAACCAGTAAACCAGTATAGACCAGTATAAACCAGTATATATCAGTATAACCAGTATAAACCAGTATAGACCAGTACCAACCAATACAGACCTGTATAGACCAGCATAGACCAGTACAGACCAGTATAACCACTACAGACCAGTGCAAACCAGTACAGACCAGTACAGAGCAGTATAGGCCAGTATAAACCAGTATAAGTACTATACACCACTATAGGCCAGTTAAACCAGTCCCTCCGAGTCCATCCCAGTTGCTCCCAGTTGACTTCCAATGGGTCCCAGTCCCTCCCAGTTGACTCCAAATCCCTCTCAGTTGCTCCCAGTTGGCTCCAAATCACTCCCATTTGTCTCCCAGTCCCTCCCAGTCCCTTCCAATCCCCTCCCAGTTTCCTCCCAGTTCCATCCCAGTCTCTCCCAGTCCATCCCAGTTGCCTCCCAAACCTCTCCCAATTCCCCCAAGTTCCCTCCCAGTCCCATTCCAATCCTTCCCA
Organism: Calypte anna; assembly: GCF_003957555.1. Taxonomy (NCBI): domain Eukaryota; kingdom Metazoa; phylum Chordata; class Aves; order Apodiformes; family Trochilidae; genus Calypte; species Calypte anna. The sequence goes on along the minus strand of NW_022045449.1, from coordinate 563,214 downwards.
GTTCCCTCCCAGTTCCCCCTAGTCCCTTGCCAATCCCCTTCAAGTTCCCTCCCAATCCCTCCCAGTCCCTCTAATCCCCTCCCAGTTTCCTCCAAATCCCCTCCCAATCCCTCCAAGTCCCCCCCAGTCCCTCCCAACCCCTCCCAGCCCCTCCAACCCCCTCTCAGTCCCTCCCAATCCCTCCAAGTCCCTCCAACCCCCTTCCAATCCCCTCGCAATCCCCTCCCAATCCCTCCAAGTCCTCCCAAGTCCCTCCCAATCCCCTCCCAGTTCCCTCCCAGCCCCTCCCAGGTCCCTCCCATTTCCCCCCAATCCCCTTCTAATCCCTCCCAGTTCCCTCCCAGTTCTCCCCAGTCCCTCCCAGTTCCCTACACGTTCCCCACAATCCCCTCCTAATCCCTCCCAGTTCCCTCCCACTTCCGTCCCAATCTCTCCCAGTCCCTCCCAGTTTTCCCCAATCCCCTCCCAACCCCTCCCAGTCCCTCCCAAACCCTCCCAATCCCTACCAGTCTCTCCCAGTCCCTCCCAGTTCCCCTCCCAGTCCCCTCCCAGTCCCTCCCAGTCCCTCCCAGTCCCTCCCAATCCCTCCCAGTCCCTCCCAGTCCCTCCCAGTTCCCTCCCAGTCCCCTCCCAATCCCTCCCAGTTCCCCCCAATCCCCTCCCAATCCCCTCCCAATCCCTTCCCACTCCCCTCCCAGTCCCTCCCACTCCCCTCCCAGTCCCTCCCAACCCCTCCCAGTCCCTCCCAGTCCCTGGGAGGTTCCAAGTTCTGTATCTTTGTTGTTCCTTTTTCTTTCTACCTGAGGACATTGTGTCCGTGCTGGGTGATGCCAAGAACGACCATTCCCTTTCTTAGGGGGAAATGCAAAGTGCAGCCTGCAGGGCGTTCTTGATGGCAGTGCAGAAAGCAGCTGCCGTAGGAAAGAGAGGCTGCTGCGGGCTTTTGGAAAGGGACACTTGTCATGCATTGCTCCTCCTGCCCCTAAGGGAAGGTGTCCTGCAGGCAGGGCAGGAACGGGCTCGCTGCCGCTGCCCCCATCCCCTCAGTGTGTGACAGGACAATCGCTGCCAGCGCTCGGGGCTCCCTGCAGAGACCCCGATGATGCTGGTGCCATGAGGGGTGGTTGGGTGGGGATGAAGTGGCAGTGTGGGGACAGGAGTGAGCTGAACGAGCAGCACCTGCTGGAAGGAGGGTACAAGCGGAGGAACTGACAAGGGGGTGGTGACAAGGTGGTGGAGGCAAATTATCCCAGACTCTTCCCAAGGAGCCAATGAGAGCAATGTTGTGTTTTGGGGGGTGAGGAGCAATGTTCTTTCTTGATGGAATGTTGGACCTCAAAGGCGTTTCCTCACTGTCCACTCTTGAAGAATCACTCTGCACCAATACCAGTTGAGTATGAATTTCTAAACTGAAAACCAGTAAAATAGAACTTTAAAAAAAAATTTATTTGATGCTCTTTGTTATCTTCCTCCATAGTGGAACCTCTCCAATTAGCTGTGCAAGTCTTGAACACTAAAAACACCACAGGGTGACTCATGGCTGCTCAGTACTGTAATGGTCCCCCTGGTGCCAGAGGGACTGAGTCCATGATCCTCAGGTACTGACAGGAGACTGAAAAAAAAAACATCTCTGGCAGTTAAAGCCAAAACAAAAACACAAATTATCTTGAAGTATTTATACGCCCAATTGGATCCCATTACTGACAGAGCAGCCCCAGAGACTTTTAAGAGAAGGTCACTGGAGGGCATGATTGGAGGGAGGCAAAGATTCTGTAAAAGTGGCTCTGAATCCAGAGATATTAATAAATTTGTTTGCTTATTTATTTATTTTATGGATTAGTAAAGCCAATCTCTGAACCCCAGAAAATGGAAAGGCAGAGGCCATCCTTCACTTGTGGGTCAGGACTCTTCCTGGGCACAGTAGAGTATTAAAATGAGTAATAAAATTTCTGACATGTCTTGACCTCCCCAAGAAGAGGAAAGGAAGTCCAGAGTTTCAAGACAAAATGACTCCTGGTAGACCATGCTGTTGGAGGCAGCTGCCATGTCTGAGGTGACAAAGCCCTTGGTCCTCTTGGGCCTTTCAGCCTTCCAGAGCCCTTGGCCTCCTCTCCTGCAGGCTGCCCTACACTGTCCATGCCTGCAGCTCCTTCTTTAAACTGCTTTAAAAAGGCTTTAAACTAAAGGCCAAGGAGGGAAGGACCAAAGATGGCAATGATGGCATCACCCCTACAATTAATCTGGGATAAAACCAGGCCTGCTGACCCAAGGAGTCCAGCCTGGACTTTCCCAGGGCTGCCCTGAAGCCTTGGTTGTGATGAGACAGTAATTGGGGGTGAGGGAGGAGGAACATGGTACCATTTTTCTGTATATTTGTATATATGTAGTAATTTTTCCTTTTCATCATTACTGTTTCATTAAAGCTGTGTAGTTTAGTTTCCAACCCATAAGTCTCTCTCCCTTATTCTCTCTCCTTTCTTTATCAGGGTGGGGAGGGGCATTAATAGAGAGCATTTGTCATTCAGTTAATTGCCGTCCCAGTGTTAAACCCTGACAAATCTATTGCTGCTAATTAGCTTGAGCCCAGTTCAAATTTCAACTCATTTATATGAATAATTTGAATTTTGACTTCAGTGGGAGGATACCCAGATGGATCCGCTGAGTGGGAATCAAACAATTCTCTTTGGAAATTTCACAGGGTTGGAAAGTAAACCAATCGTGCTGTACCTTACTCAGAGTCCTTGATTGTCCACTAACTAAAACCATCTGCTCTGCTTGACATCCTGTCTCTCTAATGTGTCACTTGACTAACTCAGCATGGCGTCACTTTCAAGCTCCCTGAGGGTGCACTTGATGCCACTCTCTGTGTTACTGTTTAATATATTGAACAGGACTGGTCCCTGTATTGGACTCCTGAGGGACCATATTGGAATGTGACCCAGTCCCCAACACCTCCATACAAAGGAATTTCTAGGCCATGAATGGCCAGGTTATCAGAGGCAAAATACAAAACACAAAAGGTAACAATTAATCCAAAGACAGGAGCCAGATGGCTCCACTGAGTGGGAATGAAACTATTTTCTTTGGAAATTTCACAGGGTTTGAAATTAAACCAATCATGCCGTAACTTTGGTACTCAGGGTATGGGATCTGTGGCTTTTTATCTGGGATTAGTGTTGCTCTGTGGTTCATTCTTGGTAAGAGCTGCTTAAGAACCATAGTTGTGATATGGTCTTCAGTATACAGTGTGGTACATTGTACAGTGTTTTTTCATACAACTAGGAGATACACATAGGATACATATTTCATACACATAAGAAATACCCTATAAAGATGAAATAGACTGCCCACAGGTCAAAGCAGCCACGCTTGGAAAAGCTATCAAGTATCTGAAAGAATTGGCTGTACAAGATGTGATCTATACCATGATGAGACTGTAGATACTTATCACATGCCATGCCCTTAGCCTGTGAGGCAAAGGTTTGTGCATGCTGCACCATCCCCATTTAACCCTACACTATCAGTAATGTTATGGGTTCCTGGAGAAATGGAACCAACTGTGGGTGATTAAAACAGCAGGAGAATATGAAGATTCTGTCATGGCTCCTCATGGGGCCTGGGTCTCAGCTGTAAAGGGAACAGCTGAGAAACTGCACCTACCCCATCACAAAGCCCTGGTGGTGCTGCCGAGAGCCCAGGCCTGGAACTGTCTGGGACCATGTCACAGAATCATAGAATCATGGAATGGGTTGGGTTGGAAGAGTTCCAGATCATCTTGTTCCAACCCCCTGCATGCATGGGCAGGGACACTTCCCACCCAACTGAAGCCAATGCTGCCCCTGTCCCCATAGAACTCTCTAGAAATCTAGACACAGAGAGACAAAAGCCATCTCACGTTCCTGCCACCTTCCCAAGCCGTGGTCTCTTTGCTCAAATGTGACATTTTCTAAAATTTTATGTGTTTCACTTAATAAATGATATCATCCTGGTACAGGGGTGCTCCAGGGTTGCAGATCCACATCTGCCCCTCCATGCTTCTCCATGGGCTGCAGGGGACAGCTGCCCTCTCCCCACAGCCTGCAGGGGAACTTCTGGCTGGGCCCTTCCTTCAGTCACTGACCTTGGTGTCTTGTGGAGGGCTGGCATCAGGCTTCCACCTCCTTCTCCATGGACATCTTGGGCATTTTCTGCTACAGACATTCCATGGTCACCCAGGGCAGCTACTGACTCCTGAGGGAGGTGCTCACCTGGTAATGGGAACTCCCACTTGCCACACATCTTATAAACCCCCAGGGTCACCGCAGAGACCCCCAGGACAATGGTGTCCAGACACCAGACCCTGGATCACAAAGCCCTGGTGGTGGCTGTGGAGACTCCCAGGCCTGGAACTGGCTGGGGCTGCATCACAGAATCATGGAATCATGGAATGGATTGGGCTGGAAGGGTTAAAGATCATCTAGTTCAAACCCCCTGCATGCATGTGTAGGGACACCTCCCACCCAACTGTAGCCAACCCTGCCCCTGTCCCCATGGAAGTCACTTCTAAATCCCATCCACAGCATTAGACTCAGTCAGAGCTGGTGGACAGACAGCTGAATATCAGCCAGGTGTGTGCCCAGGTGGTCAAGAAAGCCATCTTGGCTTGTAGCAGGAATAGCATGGCCAGCAGGAGTGGGGAAGTGATCGTGCCCATGGATAAAGACAGGAAACAGTGTTGGAACAAGTTCTGGACACTGAGGCATCATCACATCCTTCCATGAGGACTTTGAATCACTGATGGCACCGTGACCCTCATCATCTTGTGAACTTCCCACCCACCACATCACCCACCTCTTCAATCCAGACATCACCAGTCTGGTTACAACAGGGCAATGATAGAGCATGGCTTGCTAAAGGCCAGGTGCACCCCATGCCTTTCTGTCCCCTGCCCAGTCTGCTTCAGCAATCCCCTCTGTCCTTCACCTGCCTGGAGCAGCCTCTCTGGGCAGCCTGCTCCAGTGCTCCCACAACCTCACAGTCAAGACATTTCTCCTCATGTTGAGGTGGGACTTTCTATGTTCTAGCTTAAACCCATTATTCCTTGTTCTAATAATGGGCACCACTGAAAAGAGATTGGCCTATTCCTTTTGACACCCTCCCCTCAGATATTTATAGGCATTCATAAGATCCAGTCTAAGCCTTCTTTTCTCATGGCTAAAAAGCCCTTATGCTCTCAGTCTTTCTTCATAGGAGAGATGTTCAAGTTCCTTAACCCTCCCCCTAGCTCTCCCTTGGACTGTCTCCAGCAGATCCCTGCCTCTTGAACAACTGGATCCAGTATTTCAGGTGTGGTCTCACCAAGGCAGAATAGAGGCGTAGGAAAACCTCCCTAGATATGCCAGACACACTTTTCCTGGTGCACCCCTGGACACCATTGGCCCTCTTGGCCACAAGGGCCCATTGTTGAAACATGGATAATTTCCTGTCCACTGGGACTTCACATTTTTCTTCATGGAGCTGCTTTCCAGCAGAATGTCCCCTAATCTTCACTGGTGGTTTGTGTTATTCCTACCCAGATGCAGGACTCTACCCTTGTCCCTATTGAATTGGATGAAGTTCACCCTTGCCCAGCTCTCCAGCCTGTCCAGATCCCATGGAGAGCAGCACAGCCTTCTGGTGTCTCAGCCCCCTGTCCCAACTTTGGATCAACAGGAACTTGCTGAGGTTAAACCCTATCCCCTCATCTAGGTTGCTGATGAAGAGATTGACCAAAACTGGACCCAGTACTGATCCCTGGGGAACACCACTGGCCACAGAATTCCAACTTGACTCTGTGCCACTCATCACAACCCTCTGAATACTGTTTTGAGCCCATTACCACTCCACCTCACAGTCCAATCATCTGTCCCACATTTCTTCAGTTTTGTTGGTATATGACATCCACTGCTCTCCCTTCATCTACCCATTTGGTCATCCCTTTGTAGAAGGATATCAGCTTAGTCTTTTCCTTAGTAAACCAATGTTGGCTGCTCCTGAGAACCTTCTTTGTGTTTGCACACTCAGACTACTACTGAATAATCTGTAAGGCAGACTTCTCCTTTCCCGCTCAGTATTGAGAGATACATTTACCATTGAAGAGATGTGGAATCCCCTCAGTTTCAATACAAATTTTCTCCTTCCCCTCTTTCATCCTCCTGTGTGGTATTAACTGTAGCAAAATGGACCTTCCAGTACCTGTAGGGACCCAGTGGAATCCTGAAGAGGGACTGTTTCTAAGGGCTTGGAATGAAAGGATGAGGAGCAATAGGTTTAAGTTAGAACTTTATTTGGATTGGATGTTAGGAAAAAGTTCTTTACCAAGAGGGTACTGGAAAAAATGGAACAGGTAGCCCATGGAGGTGGCTGAGGCCTCATCCCAGGAGATATTCAAGGTCAGACTTGAGGAGGCTCTGAGAAATCTGATTTCGCTGAGGCTGTCCCTGCTTAATGCATGGGGTTGGACTATATGACACTGTGATGTCCTTACCACGAAAAATAATTGTGTAATTTTATGATTCTATGATCTTCAGACACCTCATTTACCATAGAGCAGGCCCAGAGCTCACCAAAGATGGGGTTTAGAAGCCCAAATCTGTTGGATGAGCCCAGGGGCGGTTTACACAGACTGATGGGCCAAGGCTCAGTGCTGTGGAGACTCTGAGAAGTAGATTAGTATCCTGGGGGTGCCTGAAGGGTGGGTTTGGGCATGGTGGAGCTTTTCTTCACAATGGGAAATAGCTTGGGCAAGAAAGAATGGCCCCAAGTATAGCTGGGGATGGCTGGAGTGGAGAGCAGAAGAAAGAAATGTCACTGCAAGGGCCATGCTGGGGAACACCACATCCCCCAGAAGGAGCCTGGATCAGCCCAAAGCTCTGTGTGCCAAGGCAGAGGCAGGGAGGACACAGAGATGCCAGGAGAGGAAGGGGACAGAAAGGTGGGGCAGGTGGGTGAAGGAGCAGAGCCTGCAGGGCAAGACACACTGTGGAAAAGCTGGAGGCACACTTGGCAGAGCCAAGCTCTCCATGCCTTTGCTTTGATGGCTCTTGTCTCTGTCCCTGATGGCCATGGGGAGACAAGTAGAGCTTCCAGCAGCACTGGCGCTCAGGGCCTCCTTGTCCATGTGCAGGAGGCTGGGAGGTGCCGTGCCATAGTCCTGCCCTTGGCATTGCCCATCTCCAGATGCCAGTGCTGGCAGGAGAAGAGCCCTGAGGGCTGAGGGAGGGAGAGGATCTCCCTCCCTTGCCAGGGGCTGGGGCTCAGGGCTGGCACCTTTGGGGAATGGGCTCAGGGCTGGGCCCGTTGCAGTCCTGACATACAGCCAGGCTTTCTCAGCACCAGAGCCACCTGCACCTTCCTTTTCCCCACCTGCCATCACTGCTTCCTGCTTCCTGCTCCCCCTACACCCTGCAGGGGATGCTGCTTTCTCAGGGCTGTCCCTCAGGGGGACCCAGGCACACGCCAAGAAACTTTGGAAACTTGGGACTCTGCCTTGGACTTTCTTGTGGAGAAAGAAGCTTTTGCAGCTTCCTCTCCTGGCCTCTTGAGCAATTGTCATGGGCTCAGCATCAACCCCCCAGAGAGCTCATTTGAGCTGTGAGCTGGGCTCCTGGGATGGAGGGAGCTGCTGGCAAGTGGGCAGTGCTGCAGAGAGAAAACTCTGGGCAGGAGCAGCTCCTCTGCATAGCGCAGCAGGGCTGAGGGCACTGCCAGGGTATCTGGGGGAGATGAGCAAGGCAGAGAGAGCTTCAAGGGGGTGAAGATGGAGGGGATGAGTGCCAGCTGAGTGGAGGAGAATCTTCCCAGCTTCTGACATGGTGAGTGTCTGGTGCAGGGCAGTGAAGCTGGTGCAGTTCTTGGAGGCATCTCCTAAAGCTGCAGAGCCCCAGCTTTTGGGAGCTGTAAGGGGGGAAGGGGCTGGAGGTGGAAGGGGAACTGTGAAGAGGAGTGAGGGTGTGTGTTCAGGCAGGGGTGCCCAGGGCTGTCCTTCAGAGCAGGGTCCTGCAGCCCAGGGGCTGTGTGCTGGGGCAGGGACTCTGCTGCCTGCCTGCCTGCCAGGGGCAGCTCTCAGCCTGCCCAGGGAGCTCCCTGCTGCTGGCAGAAGCTGTGGCTGGCAGGAGAGAGGGAGCACAGGGCAGGCTCCCGGTGCTGCTGAGAGAGGGGTGAGTTGCTTAGGGCTGCTCACAGCTCCAGCTGATGCCCAGAATATTTCTGAGAGGACTTTTCAGGAGTCCCTTCAGGGCAGGGCTTCACTGCTCCTAGCTGGGCTCTCCTCAGGCTCAGCTTCCACTTGTCTCTTCAGGACATGGAAAACTCTTTCTGCACTCTGCAGAAGGCACAGAGACCCCAGTTCTCCTCAGCCGTTGTCTGAGCTTCTCCTGAGCCCTGAACATTCAGAGATGGCCCTGGACAGGTCCTGCTTCTTCCAGGAGGGGTCTGCAGGGCAGAGCTGAGCACCCAGTGGGTGGGATGGGGGCTGTGAGCACTGACAGAGAGGAGAGCTGGGGACAGAGAAGCTACTCTGCTTTCACTTGTCTCTGGCTCAGCTTTTTGGAATGGAAACTCAGCTATGCAGGGGAGAGCAGGGGATGAGACTCCTCAAGCATTACGTGGAGGGGGACTGGGAACTTCAGGAAGTGCCTTCACCCACTACCCCCCAGCAGCTCAGCTCAGCTCATCTCAGCTCAGCCTCCTCTTTCCATTTTCCTCAGGGGATGTGTGCCCTGTTCTTTAGCCCCTGCACCCCCTGAGTGGCTGCAGGGCAGAGCTGGGCACCCAGGGGCCGGGTTCTGTGAGCAGGGGCAGGAAGGGCGATAGGGCCAAGGAATCAGCTCCTGGCTGGGGCAGCTCCAGGCAGCAGATGTGTCAATGGCAAGGAGGTGTCCATCTTCTCTCTGCCCTCTGGAACTCTGGGCAATGCCCTCGGTGAGGCGTGGGAGTAGCTGACCCTCCCTTCATCAGACCAGCTCCCCCTACCCTGCATGCAGCCACAGGCTATCCTCTTGCCTTGCTCTGTTCTCCCCGAGTGCAGCAGAAATGCTGAAAGTTTGAGACAACCAGAAACATTCCCTGGGAGAGATGGGGAAAGCTGAAAAAAACCAAGCCTCCCTGAAACTGCCTTCTGCATCCTGGTTCTTCAGCACTGAGGATGCAGATGCTGACAATCCCTTTTGTTTAGCACTGCTTTCAGATGTACAATTCAGCACTAATAGTTGATCCTAAGAAATCCAAGCAGAGACCTGAAGGAAGGTCTCATAAAAAAGTGTGTGTGTCTATACAAGGAAAATATCATAGGGAAATTGTCTTTGATTTTCTGGACAGGCTTTCCCTAACTTAATTTTTTTATTTGATCAGTGCTCCTTGGTGAAAAGCAACAGATGTCCAACAGCAGCTCCATCAGCCAGTTCCTCCTCCTGGCATTTGCAGACAGGCAGGAGCTGCAGCTCTTGCACTTCTGGCTGGTCCTGGGCATCTACCTGGCTGCCCTCCTGGGCAATGGCCTCATCATCACCACCATCGCCTGTGACCACCACCTCCACACCCCCAGGTACTTCTTCCTCCTCAACCTCCCCCTCCTCGACCTGGGATCCATCTCCACCACTCTGCCCAAAGCCATGGCCAATTCCCTCTGGGACAACACCAACATCTCCTACAACGGATGTGTTGTGCAGGTCTTTTTTCTTTTCTTCTTTCTTGGATCAGAGTGGTCCCTTCTTACCATTATGTCCTACGACTGCGATGTGGCCATCTGCAAACCCCTGCTTTACAGGACCCTCCTTGGCAGCAGAGCTTGTGTCCACATGGCAGCACCTTCCTGGGGCACTGGGTTTCTCAATGCTCTGCTGCACACAGCCAATACATTTTCCCTGCCCCTCTGCCAGGGTAATGCCCTGGTCCAGTTTTTCTGTGAAGTCCCCCAGATCCTCAAGCTCTCCTGCTCACACTCCTACCTCAGGGAAATTGGACTTCTTGTGGTCAATGCCAGTTTGGCATTTGGCTGTTTTGTTTTCATCGTGGTGTCCTATGTGGAGATCTTCATGGCTGTGCTGAGGATCCCCTCTGAGCAGGGAAGGCACAAAGCCTTTACCACGTGCCTCCCTCACCTGGCCGTGGTCTCCCTGTTCATCAGCACTGGCATCTTTGCCTACCTGAAGCCCCCCTCCATCTCCTCCCGATCTCTGGACCTGGTGGTGGCAGTTCTGTACTCGGTGGTTCCTCCAGCAGTGAACCCCCTCATCTACAGCATGAGGAACTAGGAGCTCAAGGGTTCTCTGAGGAAAGAGTTAGGGATTTTCTGCTGCCATAAGCTTCCTCCTGTCTTCTGCAAATAACTCACAATGCATGACATTCCTAGTCTTTCTTTCTTTACATTTTTCCCCTTTTTCTTTTTCTGTGATTTTTATTCCATTAAAGTAATACCATTATTCTTCCTCCTTACTTTACTATCCACCCACTTATTTGACCAAGAAACATCGTGTACCTAGAGAGCCTCTACTGGTTTTAAGTAAAATAAATGTACCTGCAACATTTTTTTTCTTTGCTGTCCCTGCTCAGTGCGTCAGTAATGAATGTCAGCTCTCCCTGGCTGCAGCAGCCCTGCGAAGTCTGCTCTGTACCTGGAGCAGTCAGAGCTCTTGAGGAGCACAAGGGCCAGGGCTGTTGTGCTGGGCTGGGCAGAGGGAATGGCCCTGAGGGGCTGCAGAGCTCTGCGGATCTCCTAGAGAGGAGAGCAGGGGACACAGGGTGCCTCCTGCTCCTTTTGCCATGCATGGTCACCCATCTGGGACTCTGGGCTCTCTCTGCCCTCCAGGAGCTGCTGTGTCCTTCAGAGGAGCTGGGGCTGTGGTGAGACTGCCCAGAGCAGCCTGGGCTGGGCACTGGTGTGGGACCAGCAGCAACTGGGCTGTGCTGGGAGAGAGGGGAGGGGAGGTGGGAGAGCCTGGAGGGAGCTGTTCTGGGCTGGCAAGTGAAACCCTGGCAGAGAAAGCCAAGGGTGTCCTGAGTTGAGGCTGAGTCTTTCTGCCAGAGCATCTCCATCCTCCTGCTGGGCTCAGTGCCTGCATGGCGGGAACTCCCAACCCCCGCCCTGGCTCTTTCCTGGCCTAGAGCCCAGCAGAGCCTGGGGCAGAGCTGTCGCTGAAGCCCCACCGCTGACATTGTTTCTTCAGGAGCTGGAGATGCTGCCCAAGAGGACGGCCATGGGGTGACACAGAACCAGGGATTGCTGAGGCCATCCCATCAGATAGAGCTGTCTCTAGTAGGAGTGCACCCTGTCCTGGTCTGTGCCTGCATGAAAGGCATCAAGGAGCAGCAGAGCTCATCTGGAGAGAAATCTCAGAAGGACAAGTGCCAGTGTCTGCCCCTGCAGGGGACTCACCCGGGCCATGACACAGGCTGGGGCTGCCTGGCTGGAAGCAGCCCCATGGGAAAGGTCTTGGTGGGTACTTGTCATGACTTGGGGAGGGCACCCAGGGAGTCACAGCTTGTACCCCCTTGCTTTCTCAGCTCCTTCTCAGAGAGAAGCCAAGGTGCTGCTGGACCCAACCTTAGTGCCAGACCTGGCCCTGCTGGGGAGAGGGACTGAAACCATATGTGTCGCAGTCCGAGACGGGGACCCAGTTTGATGCAAACAAATGTCCAACTTTATTGAATCAGAAGGCAATATTTATACACTAATCTAAGAGCTAATGCCACGTATGCATATTGCTGATTGGTAGTGCCTACATTTTGTTACACGAGTTTTAACTTGATTGGCTACAAATCTTTAACAACAATTAATGAACAAAGCTTATTTCTCGTACATTCGAGATTTTTCATGGATGTTGTAATCGTTGCCAAGCTCCCTGATCTAACCGTCTTGTTTACTCTTTAACCTTGGAAAAGCCCCATCGTTTTGTCTCCTGCGGCTACAAGATATGCTTTAAGCAGCGCTGTCCTTGCGCGTAGCCCAGGGCTTATGTTCAAATTGTTCCATCAACAATTGTTCGGTACTAATAGTTTGAGATTGTACTGCCTCACATATGGTCCCAGAAAATGCTCAACTGCTCCTCTGACACCACTGACTGGTACAGAGGGAAAGGACTGAGGGTCACATTATCACTTAGAGGAGCAATTCTTTCTCTAGGAAAGAAATAAAACAGGCCTAACAAAATCATCGGACAAACTAACAGAGATAAGAGGAATGTCCTGGGGCATTCCATTAAATCCCCAGCCCAGAGCAAGACTGAGTAGAGGGATGGAATCAGAAGATCCATCGCAGACTCTGAGACACACACTCTTCTCAGACGACATCATCCTTAAGTCTGACCATGAGGTTTTACCCAGCAAAACTCCAGACTGTTCCATGGGGAAATTTCCAAAAAGGTGGTCTGGGCAGTCCTTTTGGAGTGATCATGGGAAATACAAGTCTGGTCTGTCACATCCCTTCACACCCAAACAATTCTATGACTTTATGATAGAACTTCTCTTGGTAGTCCAAAAACTCCACAAAGGCCACCTTGGAAGGTTCTGACTGGAGGAAAAGAACAAGAAGTCTCACCCAAAGGGTATCCTTGTGTTAGAGGTTTACCCAGAGGGGTTCTGGATCAGCTCAGGATTTTGTTTTCTACACAAAGACAAGGAGAGCAGTGGGACACCGGAGAAGATCTGGTAAAGTTGGGGTGAGAGTTAGGTGGGAAATCAGGAAGGGTGACAACAGCCTGAAGGGAAGGAACTGCAGGCATGGACAGTGTAGGACAGCCTGCAGGAGAGGTGGCCAAGGGCTCTGTCAAGGAGTGAGGTCATTGTCCCCTTGGCCACAGCAGTGCCCTGGGACAGCAAGGCTGGGGAGGGGAAACCATTATAGACCATTACAGACCAGTAGAAACCAGTATAAATCAGTATAACCAGTATGTTGCCTCCGACGAGGCGTGGCGACCTGGTTCAAGAACGACTCAGCAACCAACCCCAGGTTATCCGGGCCATCAGCTCACAGACATCAATATGATGGACAGCAAATGGCGTTTATTGTTTATGTTACACCACATTTTATAGCCTAGGTTTACACCGTCATTTCCATCTGCTTGCGTTGGGGACCCGTACCTATTGGTTGTCAGGAGGGAAGCCTTATCTTAACTTTCCGTACAGCACGATATCTTCCGGCCGCCAAACCTTAACTGTCACATTTCAAACCTAAACTACCACACTGCAAACCTTAACTACCACACCAGTATAGACCAGCATAAACCTGTATAAACCAGTATAGACCAGTATAGACCAGTTTAACCAGTATAACCAGTACAACCAGTATAAACCAGTATAGACATATATAGACCTCTATAGACCAGTATAAAACAGTATTACCAGTATAAACCAGTACAGACCTTTATAGACCAGTATAAACCAGTATAGGGGTCAGGGGAGAAGATTCTGGTCCACCACTCTGGTGAGACCCCACTGCAGTGCTTGGGTCCGATTCTGGAGCCCCAAGCACAAAGAGGACCTGGAGCTGTTAGAATAAGTCCAGAGGAGGCCACAAAGATGATCAGAGGCCTGATCATCAGGAAGTCTCTAGGCAAGCCTCCTGGTCTCATCAGCATTGGTTTGGGGTAAGGGAAGGTTGCTCAGGATTTATTAATTTGGGGCTTGAAAAAATGCAGGGATGAAGATGACAAAAGCTCTGTGGGGGACCTGCTTGAATGTCTTGGTGTGGAGCAAGCTTTTAAGGTCTTCCTCCATTGCTTCAGCTGATGCCCATTGGACCTCACCCTCCCATTTTGAACAACCAAGAAGGACGTGTCTCCATTTCTTTCTGATACCAAATGTGTTATCATAGAATCATAGAATATGCTGAGTTGGAAGGGACCCATCAGGATGATCAAGTCCAACTCCTGTCCTGTGTAGGGTACCCCTGGGATCACACCATGAGCCTGAGAACATCATTCAAACACTTCTTGGACTCAGTCAGGATTGGTGCTCTGACCACTTCTCTGGGGGAGTTGTCATTGCTTGGAAGCACTGAAGTTGTTCCATCGCTCAGCTGCCCTTTGGGGAAAAACCTTTCCCTGAAAGGTTAGCCCCAGAAGTAGTCAAGATAGATAAGGAATTTGACGTAGTAGATGAGGATTGGGTTAGGGATCAGCTGAGTAATCTGGACATCCATAAGTTGATGGGTCCAGATGGAATGCATCCAAGGGTGCTGAGGGAGCTGGCGGAGGTCATTGCTAGGCCACTCTCCATCATCTTCAGTAAGTCATGGGTAACAGGAGAGGTGCCTGAGGACTGGAGAATAGCAAATGTCACCCCAGTCTACAAGAAGGGCAAGAAGGAGGACCCGGGTAACTATAGACCGGTCAGCCTCACCTCCATCCCTGGAAAGGTGATGGAACAACTTGTTCTTGTCACTATCTCCAGGCATATCAAGGACATGGGGGTCATCAAGAGCAGTCAGCATGGTTTTATCAAGGGTAAATCATGTTTGACTAACCTCATAGCCTTCTATGAGGAAATTACTAGGTGGATAGATGATGGTAGAGCGGTAGATGTGGTTTATCTTGATTTCAGTAAAGCATTTGACACCGTCTCTCACAGCATCCTTGTAGATAAGTTGACCAAGTATGGGTTTGGTGATCAGGTAGTGAGGTGGATCAGGAACTGGTTGAAAGGAAGGAGTCAGAGAGTTGTAGTCAATGGGGCAGAATCTGGTTGGAGGTGTGTGACTAGTGGAGTCCCTCAGGGGTCGGTGCTGGGACCGGTGTTGTTCAATATCTTCATCAACGACTTGGATGAGGGTATAGAGTGTACCCTCAGCAAGTTTGCTGATGACACTAAGCTGGGAGGAGTGGCTGACACACCGGAAGGCCGTGCTGCCATTCAGAGAGACTTAGACAGGCTGGAGAGTTGGGCAGAGAGAAACATGATGAAGTTCAACAAGGGGAAGTGTAGAGTTTTGCATTTGGGGAAGAACAACACAATATCCCAGTATAGGTTGGGGGCTGACCTGCTGGAGAGCAGTGTAGGTGAAAGAGACCTGGGGGTCCTGGTAGACAAGAGGATGACCATGAGCCAGCAATATGCCCTTGTGGCCAAGAAGGCCAATGGCATCCTGGGGTGCATTAGAAAGGGTGTGGTTAGTAGGTCAAGAGAGGTTCTCCTCCCCCTCTATTCTGCATTGGTGAGGCCGCACCTGGAGTATTGTGTCCAGTTCTGGGCCCCTCAGTTCAAGAAGGACAGGGAAGTGCTTGAAAGAGTCCAGCGCAGAGCTACTAAGATGATTAAGGGAGTGGAACACCTCCCTTATGAGGAAAGGCTGAGGGAGCTGGGTCTCTTTAGTTTGGAGAAAAGGAGACTGAGGGGTGACCTCATCAATGTTTTCAAATATGTAAGGAGTGAGTGTCAGGGAGATGGAGTTAGGCTTTTCTCAGTGATGACCAGTGATAGGACAAGGGGTAATTGGTGTAAATTGGAGCACAGGAGGTTCAAGTTGAATATTCGAAAAAATTTTTTTACTGTAAGGGTGACAGAGCCCTGGAACAGGCTGCCCAGGGGGGTCGTGGAGTCTCCTTCACTGGAGACATTCAAAACCCGCTTGGACACGTTCCTGCACGATGTACTCTAGGTGTCCCTGCTCTGGCAGGGGGGTTGGACTAGATGATCTTTCGAGGTCCCTTCTAACCCCTAGGATTCTATGATTCTATGATTCTATGATTCTATGATTCTATATCTAACCTAAACCTCCCATAATTCAGCTTCCAGTAATTTCCCCAGGTTCTGTCATTGATCACAGGAGTGAAGAAATCAGAACCAGCCCCATCTCTTCCCCTCATGAGGATCCATAGATTGCAATGAGGTCTCCCATTGGGGTCTCCCCACATCTTTCTTTTCTCCCAAATGAACAATCCAAGTGACCTCAGCTTCTCCTCATAAGTCATCCCTTCCAGACCCTTCACCATCCTTGTTGCTCTCCTTTGGACACTCTCCAGCACCTTGATGCCTTTTCTATACTGAGGTGCCCAAACTGCACACAGTACTCACAGTGAGGCTGTAACAGTGCAGAGCAGAGCAGGACAGTCACCTCCCTGGGCTGGCTGGTGACACTGTGCTTGATGCACCCCAGGACACGGTTGGCCCTCCTGACTACCAGGACACACTGCTGGCACATCTCCCTCCAGTTTGCCGTCAACCAGGACCCCCAGGTCCCTCTCTGCTCTCCAGCCACTCGTTCCCCAGTCTGTACTTGCCCCCAGGGTTGCCTCATCCCAGGTGCAGAATTCAGCACTTGCCCTTGTGGTTGGTGATTCAGCACTTGCTGAACTTGGGGTTCAGCACTTGTCCTTCCTCTGCCTGCTGATTGCCCATCTCTCTAACCTGCCGAGGACTCTCATCCACAAACTTGCTTCAGATTCCTCCCAGTCTTGCACCCAAGTCACTGATGAAGATGTTGAAGAGGACTGGGCCAAGGATGAAGCCCTGCAGGACCCCACTAGTGACCGGTCACCAGCCTGATGTGACCCCATTCACTGTCACTCTGTGCTCCACCTGTGAGCCAGTTGCTCACCCATCACATAGCAGGGTTGTCCAGCTGTATGATGGACATTTTATCCAGAAGGATGCTATGAGAGACAGTACCAACAGCCTTCCTGAAGTCCAGAAATATTACACCCTCTGGCTTCCCTTGATCAGCTAGGTGGGTTACCCTGTCATAAAAGGTTTGACCCAGTAGGATCCCCAAGTCGTTCTCTGCAGGGCTGCTCTCAATCATTCATCTCCCAGTCTTTACTGACAGTGGGGATTTCCTCCTCCCAGGTACAGGACCTTTCACGTGGTCTTGATGAAGTACATGAGGTTTGCACAGACCTACTACTGAAATCTGTCCAGGTCCCTCTGGTTGTCATCCCTACCCTCAAGTGAATCACCTGTGCCACTGAGCTTGGTGTCATCTGCAAACGTGCTGAGGAATCACTTGATCCCACAGTCCCTGTCACTGATGAAGACATTAATTATACTGGGGACATCCACTACTCTTTAGAAGGTACCTTTAAGTCCAGAAGGGACACCCTCATTATTGGTTTCCCTTGGACACTGAGCCATTGACCATAACTGTATGCATGAGGTCATACAGCCATTTCCTTGTCCATCCATCAAACACATCCCCCTCTAATTCAACAATGAGAATGTTTTAGAGGATCATATCAAATCTTGGTAGTTGATGTCTGCTACTTATGCCCTGTTCACTGCTGCAATTAGTCCAATGTAGAAGGTCAGGAGGTTGATAAGGCCCAGCTGGGCCCTTGTGAAGCTCTGTTCCTTTCTTCAAATCACCACTCTCTTTCCTAAATCACAAGGAGAAGTTGATTTTAATATGGAAGGTGTGACTTAATAGGATCTAATGTCAAGGATTTTTCTGCTAGTATGTGAAAGGGACCTGTAGTGGTTAAAATTGGAGTAGCTGAGATGGAGACCTGAGGTGATGATTTATAGAGAACAGTGGAAATGGAGCCAGGATCAGCTTGGAGTCATTTGTTCAGGAATCAGGGAACACAATGAGGAGGTCCCTCCCATTGAGTCACAAGGACCAGTGTGCACCCCCTTCCTTTCTAAACTCCTCAGAGTTATACTGGACCCAGTCATAACACCAGAGGAAGTCTCAGAAAGAGAACATCAGTTAAAGAAATAACTTCTGAGTCCTTTATTTTTTTTAAAAAAGGACATACGTATTATTTCAAAAATCTTTCAAGAAGGTTCTGGTTAACAGTGGAAATGAAGGTATAAGAACTGGAAATTTAACAATGGGATTCCTTGTGCACAAAAAAGTATAAAGAGAACAGAATTAGTAATCACCATCAAAAACTTCCAGAACGCTGGCTGGGACTGTAATGAGACACATTAAAAATTATGTTAGATATATTATAAGTCATATAAATAAGAAATAAGGAATTTTATTACTTATGAATCAATGCTGTCATCAGTTTAAACAAAGCACCCTTGAGCTCCTGGTTCCTCATGCTGTAGATGAGGGGGTTCACTGCTGGAGGAACCACTGAGTACAGAAATGACACCACCAGGTCAAGGGATGGGGAGGAGATGGAGGGGGGCTTCAGGTAGGCAAACATGGCTGTGCTGATGAACAGAGAGACCACGGCCAGGTGAGGGAGGCACGTGGAAAAGGCTTTGTGCCTTCCCTGCTCAGAGGGGATCCTCAGCACAGCCCTGAAGATCTCCACATAGGACACCACGATGAAAATAAAACAGCCAAAAGATACACATACACTGACCACAAGAAGTCCAATTTCCCTGAGGTAGGAGTGTGAGCAGGAGAGCTTGAGGATCTGGGGGATTTCACAGAAGAACTGGTCCAGGGCATTGCCCTGGCACAGGGGCAGGGAAAATGTATTGGCTGTGTGCAGCAGAGCATGGAGAAACCCAGTGCCCCAGGCAGCTGCTGCCATGTGGACACAAGCTCTGCTGCCCAAGAGGGTCCCATAATGCAGGGGTTTGCAGATGGCCACATAGCGGTCGTAGGACATGATGGTCAGCAGAGAGTATTCAGCTGTGATGAAAAAGGCAAAGAAGAAGATCTGTGCAGCACATCCCTTGTAGGAGATGTCCGTGTTGTCCCAGAGGGAATTGGCCATGGCTTTGGGCAGAGTGGTGGAGATGGATCCCAGGTCGAGGAGGGAGAGGTTGAGGAGGAAGAAGTACATGGGGGTGTGGAGGTGGTGGTCACAGGCGATAGTGGTGATGATGAGGCCGTTGCCCAGGAGGGCAGCCAGGTAGATGCCCAGGACCAGCCAGAAGTGCAAGAGCTGCAGCTCCTGCCTGTCTGCAAATGCCAGGAGGAGGAACTGGCTGATGGAGCTGCTGTTGGACATCTGATGCCTCTGCAAATGGTGCACTGTCAGAGAAAAAAAACAGAGAGGTAAGTCACGTCAGATGCATCATAACAAAACTATTCAGTTTTCACAGAAATCTCCAAAATATCTCACTCCTTAATGGAAAAATATTTGCAGGTTCAATTCACAAACTGTGGGTTGTACTGGCTGATGGTGTCATTGGGAGCAGGGGTTGCACTCTGTGCTCATCATTAGTCAGACCTGTCCAAAAAGAATCAGTAAAAAAAGGAACAGAGCGAATCTCAGATTAAATCTACTCTTCACATCCAAAAGGCTTTCAGCATTGTCACCCCTAATGCACCACCAGCCTGCAGAGCAGTGCTGAACAGATTCAGCATGGTTTGCTCTGGTCCAGTTTCTAAAACACACATGAGGAAAATTGAAATGCAGAAGCCCCTGGCATTTCTGCTGCTCTGCAAGTAAAACCTTAAGGGTGCTGAGAGGCAAAGGGACTGTTCCTTAGTGCAGAGTGAGGACAGCCGCTCTGTCCATCAGTCCTGATCTCAGCTGCACAAAGAGGCAAAGATCCCCATAAAGATGGAGTATCCTGATGGAAGGGTGGGCTGACCCCCAGCCGCATACCCTGCAGTCCCAACAGCCCTAAATATCAGTAAGTTTGGATGCTTTTCCTCCATGGACACAGCAGCAGGACAGGACCTGCAGCATCAGTGTCTGCACCTGAAACCTCACTCCTCAGCCCAGGAAAAAGAAGGGGAAGAACAACGGCAGCAGAAGCAGGGGCAAGAGGGGAACCTGCCAAAGTTCTGCTGTCAAGAGAGTCACGACAGGGAGACACAGGCAGAGACTCCAGCATTTTGTCCTCTCTGGTGGGGGGGCTAGTGGAAGGCTCCTCAGAATTCAGTGCCCATGATCTGAAGGGCTGGGGCACTTTGTGCTGTGTGACAGAGAGCAGAGTTTAGCTCTACAGGAGGGCAGCAGCTCTGTGGGGAATGGCTTAGGAGGTACAGGAATCCCCCCTAACACCATCTTCCAGGCAGCATCTCCCCCTCCATCCCTGCCCATCTCTGCTGCCTGCAGCTCTTTCTCTGTCCCCAGCTCTCCTCCCTGTCAGTGCTTACAGCCCCCATCCCACCCACTGAGTGCTCAGCTCTGCCCTGCAGACCCCTCCTGGAAGAAGAAGGACCTGTCCAGGGGCATCTCTGGCTGTGCAGGGGCTGAGGAGCAGCTCAGACAAGGGCTGAGGAGAACTGGGGTCTCTGTACCTTCTACAGAGTGCAGAAAGAGCTTTCCATATCCTGGAGAAACAAGTGGTAGCAGAGCCTGAGGAGAGTCGAGACTGGAGCAGGAAAGCTCTGCCCTGAAGGGACTCCTGAAAAGTCCTCTCAGAAATATTCTGGGCATCAGCTGGAGCTGTGAGCAGCCCTAAGCAATTCACCCCTCTCTCAGCAGCACCAGGAGCCTGCCCTGTGCTCCCTGTCCCCTGCCAGCCACAGCTTCTGCCAGCACCAGGGAGCTCCCCGGGCAGGCTGAGAGCTGCCCCTGGAAGTCAGTCAGGCAGGCAGGCAGCAGAGTCCCTGAGCTGCAGGACCCTGCTCTGAAGGACAGCCCTGGGCACCCCTGCCTGCACACACACCCTCACTCCTCTTCACAATTCCCCTTCCACCTCCAGCCCCTTCCCCCCCTTACAGCTCCCATAAGCTGGGGCTCTGCAGCTTTAGGAGATGCCTCCAAGAACTGCACCAGCTTCACTGCCCTGCACCAGAAACTCACCGTGTCAGAAGCTGGGAAGGTTCTCCTCCACTCAGCTGGCACTCATCCCCTCCATCTTCACCCCCTTGAAGCTCTCTCTGTCTTGCTCGTCTCCCCCAGATACCCTGGCAGTGCCCTCAGCCCTGCTGCGCTCTGCAGAGGAGCTGCTCCTTCCCAGAGCTGTCTCTTTGCAGAACTGCCCACTTGCCAGCAGCTCCCTCCATCCCAGGAGCCCAGCTCACAGCTGTCAGGAGCCCTCTGGGGGGTTGATGCTGAGCCCATGACAATTGCTCAAGAGGTAAGGAGAGGAAGCTGCAGAAGCTTCTTTCTCAAAAAAAAAAAAAAAAAAAAAAAAAAAAAAAAAAATCCAAGGCAGAGTCCAAGTTCAAAGTTTCCAAAGTTTCTTGCTGTGTGCCTGGGTGCCCCTGAGGGACAGCCCTGAGAAAGCAGTGTCCCCTGCAGGGTGTGGGGGGAGCAGGAAGCAGGAGGCAGTGATGGTAGGTGAGGAAAAGGAAGGTGCAGGTGGCTCTTGTGCTGAGGAAGCCTGGCTGTGTGTCAGGACTGCCAAGGGCCCAGCCCTGAGCCCATTCCCCAAAGGTGCCAGCCCTGAGCCCCAGCCCCTGGCAAGGGAGGGAGATTCTTTCCCTCCCTCAGCCCTCAGGGCTCTCCTGGCAGCACTGGCATCTGGAGATGAGCAATGCCAAGGGCAAGACTATGGCACGGCACCTCCCAGCCTCCTGCACATGGTCAAGGACGCCCTGAGCCCCAGTGCTGCTGGAAGCTCCACTTGTCTCCCCACTGCTCTGCCAAGTGTGCCTCCAGCTTTTCCACAGCTTTTCCCTCTCTCCTCTCCAGCACAGTCTGTCCTGGGCTGTCCCATCCCCTGTGCCTCTTGTCCTGCAGGCTCTGCTCCTTCACCTGCCTGCCCCACCTTGCTGTCCCCTTCGTCTCCTGACATCTCTGTGTCCTCCCTGCCTCTGCCTTGGCACACAGAGCCTTGGGCTGATCCAGGCTCCTTCTGGGGGATGTGGTGTTCCCCAGCAAGGCCCTTGCAGTGACATTTCTTTTTTCTTGTCCTCATTCTGAGCATCCCCAGGTGCCCTTTGGGCCATTCTTTCTTGCCCAAGCTATTTCCCACTGTGAAGAAAAGCTCCACCATGCCCAAACCCACCCTTCAGGCACTCCTATGATACCCCTTTACTCCCCACAGTCTCCACACCACTGAGGCTTTGCCCATCAATCTCTGCAGATGGGCTTGGGTCCTGCAAGCCCCATCTTGAGTGAGGTCTGGGCACTCTCCATGGTAGCTGAAGTCTGGGAAGTTCATATCATCATTGAATCATGGAATCACAAATTTTTTGGGGTTTGAAGGAACTTCTAAAGGTCATCTATTCCAACACCCCTGCAGTTAGCAGTGCCAGTCTCTACTAGAAATGTTTTTTTCAGACCTCGTCAAGCCTCACCTGGAATATCTCCAGGGATGAGGCTACAATCACCTCCCTGGGCATCCTCGTTTCTTTTATACATTGCCCTTGATGTAAAGAACTTTTTCCTTATATCTGATCCAAGTCTTGAACATCTCTCATATAAAGAATAACTGCGAGAGTTGGAGCTGTTTAGCTTTGAGAAAACAAGGCTGACGAGGGGATACTATGAACGTTCATAAGTATCTGAGGAGTGGGCGTCAACAGGAAGGGGCCAATATGCTTTCAGTGGAACAGTGGGTTTGAGCTGGAACATGGGAAGTTCAACCTAAACATGAGGAGAAACTCCTTGACTGTGAGGTTTTGGGAGCGCTGGAACAGGCTGCCCAGAGAGGTTGTGGAGTCTCCTTTTCTGGAGACTTTCAACACATCCCTGGGTGTGTTCCTGTGTGGCCTGCCCTGGGTGATCCTGCTTTGGCAGAGGGGTTGCAATGGATGATCTCTAGTGGTCCCTTCCAACCCCTAACATTCTATGATTCTATGATTCTATGACCTCAGTCCCTGGGACAGTGATGGGGTCCATCCTGCTCCAGGCAGGTGAAGGACAAAGAAGGGATTGCTGAAGCAGAGTGGGCAGGGGACAGAAAGGCATGGGGTGCACCTGGCCTTGAGCAAACCCTTTGCCATGCTCTACCATTGTCCTGTTGTAACCAGACTGGTGATGTCTGGATTGAAGAGGTGGGTGGAAAGTTCACAAGATGACGAGGGTCACAGTGCCATCAGTGATTCAGAGTCCTCCTGGAAGGATATAACAGTGCCTCAGTGTCCAGACTTGTGCCAGCACTGTTTCCTGCCTTTATCCATGGGCACGATCATTTCCCTACTCCTGCTGGCCATGCTATTCCTCATACAAGCCAGAATGTTGGTGGCCTTCTTGACCACCTGGGCACACAGGTGACTGGTACTCAGCTGTCTATCCACCAGCTCTGACTGAGGCTGATGCTGTGGATGGGATTTAGAAGTGAGTTCCATGGGGACAGGGGCAGAGTTGGCTTCAGTTGGGTGGGAGTGTCCCTACCCATGCATGCATGGGTTTGGAACCAGATGATCTTTAACCCTTCCAACCCAATCCATTCCATGATTCCATGATTCTGTGACACAGTCCCAGCCAGTTTCAGGCCTGGAAGTCTCCAGAGCTACCACCAGGACTTTGTGATGCAGGGTCTGGTGCCTGGACACCATTGTCCTGGGGGTCTCCATGGTGACCCTGGGTGTACAAAAGGGGTGTGGACACCCGGGGTGCCCGTATCTGGGAGAGCACCTCCCTCAGGAGTCAGTAGCTGCCCTGGGTGATAATGGAATTTCTGTGGCAGAAAATGCCCAAGATGTCCATGGAGAAAGAAGGTGGAAGCCTGCTCCCAGCCCTCCACAAGACCACAAGGTCAGTGAATGAAGGAAGGGCCAGAAGAGAAGTTCCCCTACAGGCTGTGTTTCCCCCCTGGATATTCCCATTGGACATAGAAATTAAGTGAGTTCCATGGGGAGAGGGGCAGGATTGGCTTCAGTTGGGTGGGAGGTGTCCCTACCCATGCATGCAGGGAGTTGGAACAAAATGATCTTTTCCCATCCATCCCAACCCATTCCATTATTTCATTGTTCTGTGATATTATCCCAGACAGTTCCAGGCCTGGGCTCCCAACAGCACCTCCAGGGCTTTGTGATGGGGTAGATGCAGTTTCTCAGCTGTTCCCTTTACAGCTGAGACCCAGGCCCCATGAGGAGCCATGACAGAATCTTCATATTCTCCTGCTGTTTTAATCCCATCACCCACAGCTGGTTCCATTTCTCCAGGAACCCATAACACTAATGACAGCGTAGGATTAAATGGGGATGGTGCAGCATGCACAAACCTTTGCCTCACAGGCTTAGGGCATGGCATGTGATAAGGATCTACAGTCTCATCATGGTATAGATCACATCTCGTACACCCAATTCTTTCAGATACCTGAGAGCTTTTCCAAGTGTGGGTGCTTTGACCTGTGGGCAGCCTATTTCCTCTTTATAGGGATATTTCCTCTGTGTATGAAATGTGTATCCTATGTGTATCTCCTAGGTGTGTGAAAAAACACTGTACCATGTACAACAGTGTTGAAGACCATATCAAAACTACAGTTCTTAAGCAGCTCTTATCAAGAATAAACCACAGAGCAACACTAATCCCAGATAAAAAGCCACAGATCACATACCCTGAGTACCAAAGGTACAGTATGATTGGTTTAATTTCCAATGAAATTAATTATGATTGGTTTAATTTTCCTTGTGAAATTTCCAAAGAAAATAGTTTCATTCCCACTAAGTGGAGCCATCTGTGTTTCCCCCCACTGAAGTCAAAATTCAAACTATTCATATAAATGAGTTGAAATTTCAACTGGTCTCAAGATAATTAACTTAAGCCCCACGCTGGGCACCAATAAATATGTCACGATTTAATGCTGGGCTGGGAATTAACCAAATGACAGAAGCTCTCTATTAACCCCCCTCCCCAGCCTGATAAAGAATGGAGAGAGAATAAGGGAGAGAGACTTATGAGTTGGAAACTAAACTACACAGATTTAATGAAACAGTAATTATAAAAAGGTAAAATTACTATGGCTGGACTCCAGGGGTCAGAAGGCCTGGTTTAATCCCGGATCAGCTGTCGTGGTGATGGTGGGGTGCTCATTGTCATCTTGGGTTCCTCCCTCCAGGTCCTTCAGTTTAAAACCTTTTAAAATCCATTTAAAGAAGAAGCTGCAGGCATGGACAGTGTAGGGCAGCCTGCAGGAGAGGTGGCCAAGGGCTCTGGAAGGCTGAAAGGCCCAACAGGACCAAGGGCTTTGTCTCCTCAGACATGGCAGCTGCCTCCACCACCATGGTCTACTGGGAGTAATTTTGTCCTGAGTCTCTGGACTTCCTTTCCCCTTTTTGGGGAGGTTGGGATGTGTCAGAGTTTTTTTTATTACTCATTTTCATACTCCACTTTCCCCAGGAAGAGTCCTGACCCACAAGTGAGGGATGAGCTCTGCCTTCCCATTGCCTGGGGTTCAGAGAGTGGCCTTAGTGCTTCATTAATAAATAAATAATGAAAAATTCTTTGCTTCAGAGCCACCTTTGGTTTCCTGCAATCATGGCCTCCAGTGACCTGGTCTAACAAGGCCATTGGAATGTCCTCAGTGGAACCAATCAATGCTTCACCGTACTTTCAGGTTCCATTCTGACTGGATGGTCTGTACTGGTCTGTACTGGAGCAGTTTTTTCATCTGTCAGCACCTGAGGATCATGGACTCAGTACCAACCACACCCTAGGGTTCATTGAAATACAGAGAGCACTAAAGGACCATGGCTCTCCATGGGATGTTCTTCACATCTTCAAGACTTGTACAGCTAATTGGAGAGGTTGGTTAAGGAAGAACATTTCATACTCTGCTTAATGAAAACTGTTTTCTTCTGATAGAAGTTCCCTGAGGTCTGACACTGTGTTGGCAACTTTACTTCTCACCCCCGTGTCATGGTTTAACACTAGCCTGGCAATTAAACCGAGTAACAGATGCTCTCTATTAATCTCTCTCTCCTCCTTGATAAAGAAAGGAGAGAGAATAAGGGAGAGAGACTTATGGGTTGGAAACTAAACTACACAACTTTAATGAAACAGTAATGATAAATAGGAAAAATTACTAAATGTATACAAATATACAGGAAAATGGAAACCACATTCCTCTCCCCTTTCCCCCCAATAACTCTTACGTCACCACCAAGGCTGCAGGGCAGCCCTGGGAAAGTCCAGGCTGGACTCCTGGAGTCGGCAGCAGTTGGGAACTGGAGGCAGGAACACACAGCTATGGGCTGGAACAGATCAGGACCACAGGCAGACAAAAAGACAGAATCCTTCCAGGATGCCGGGTGAAGGAAGGGAAGCAGGAAAGGCAGGAAGGACAGGCAGCCAGAAGCTGGAAGCAGGAAATCTTGGCTTAGCCCTCGTGATCCCTCAAATTTATACTGAGTATGACGTATATGGGATGGAATACTCTGTTTGGTCAATTCTGGCATCTATCTTGTCCGTTCCTCCCCAAAGGAGGGCTCAGGTGTGATCTCTTTCTTCCTTCTGGAGGGTAAAAGTTTTCCTCAGAGCTGAGCAGTGTCCTTGGCTCTGCATACCAGTCTCTAGCAGTAACTATAAACATCAAGTGTTAGCAGTCCTAGAAGCACACAGTGACTGAAAAACTTGCTGTTAATTTCAGCAAGTGCAACTACTTACAAGAGACTTAGTTAAAAGAAAAAGTACAAGACAGAAAATCACCTTTATCCTGGCCCAAAAAAGAACATTTGTATATCAAATATGAATGATATTTTGTATCCTTGTAGTAATCATTAAAAACATCATTTATCAAAAATAATTGACTTAATGCTTTCAAAGAGAGGATGTTAAAGAAACCCTGCCAGCCACACCCTGGACTCTGGCCCAGTCCTGGTCGCAGGTGGTCAGTAGATGACCAAGATGTTTCCAAATAGTGCAATATGCAAAGTCCTCCTGACTTGCAGGCTGTTTGGTGTATAGGGCTGGACGCCCTTGCAGGGATTTTGGATGCCTCCCCTATGCACTGTGTAGGATTTTCCCCCGTGTAGTGAAGGGCTCTCCAAATCCTCACTGGAAATCCTCCTTGAGAAGTTGTGGATGCTGGAAGTGTTGAAGGGCAGGTCAGGCTGGTCTTGGAGCAACCTGGGCTGGTGGAAGGTGTCCCTGCCAATGGGACTCGATGATCTTCAAGTTTCCTCCAACCCATTCCATGGAATCCTCCTGCCCAGTGTCTGGTTCGGATTGGCCCAGGTCCCAACTTTGGTTTTACCCCAAGACCCACCTTTTGTTTTACCCCAGCTCCTGGAGGTGCACCTGGCAGCTCCCCCCACCTCCCTGACCCCCAGGGTCTGTGGAGCACCTGCCCTAATTACCAAGCTCTGGCAGGCTCAGTGGGGCCCATTGATACCTTGAGGTACTTTGATTTTTTTGTCCTGACTTTGACTTCTGGAGATATGTCTTCAGTCTTCTCTCAGTAACTGAGGTTCATGCAGTGATCCCCAAATGTCCTAAAGAGTTGTTTAACTTTTTCTAATATCCTTTACATCTTCAAGACCTGAAGAGCTCATTGTTATCAATTCTTGGTGGAGTTAAGGAGGAAGTTTTCAAAGTGCAGATAATTAAAAATACTCTCTTGTTTTGTTGCAAGGAAATATTTCATTCCTTTGTAGTCCAGAGGAGAGGGTCTAGCAGCATTCTCCAAGTGATAATGTTCCAGAGGGTCACCTAAAAATGCCTGCACCTGAAGGAAAATGATAGAAAAGGGGAAATTTTCCTTATGAGGGAAAGCTGAGAGAGCTGGGACTCTTCAGCTTGCAGAAGGAGAGAATGAAGGGAGAAGTCATTCATGTTTACAAAGATGTAATGGGAGAGAGCCAGGAGGATGGTGCCAGGTTCTTCTCAGTTATGCCCAATGACAGAACAAGAGGCAACAGACAGAAGCTTGAGTATAGGAGGTTTCATATAGACACAAGGAGAATTTTTTTTGCTGTGAGGGTGATGGAGCACTGGCACAGGCTTCTCAGGGAGGTTGTGGAGTCTCCTTCTTTGGGGATATTCAAAACCCACCTGGAATTGTTCCTAGGTTGTGGGAAAACAGTCTGCGGAGGCTTAAGGATTCCATGTGCACATCAATATGATTGTATGAAATCGTTTATTAACAACTTGCACTCTCTTATATAGAGAAGCCTTGTTTACACCATCATATCATGCAGATGGCTTTGTATTCCAATTACACATTCCATTCTCACGGAACCACTCTTCTCACATAATCATTTTCCTCTTCTGTTGCCAATTAAGTTATCTCTTTCCCATTAGCTCATTTTTAGAAAGCCTGCAACTAGGCCTCAATAACCATTAACCCAATGTAGCCTAAACTGAAGTAAGTCAGGATTGCTCACAACCTGTATATTTCTGAACTGTTTCCCCAACATATTCCCCTTTTTGTTTTTTGAGCAATTCTGACTTATTTCATTATGTAAGATAAGATGCTAATGATATATTGTCATAAACATCATACTAATACAAAAGCAATAACATACCAATAATGCAAAAACAATAACAACATATACACTAATACAAAAGCAATAATAACATACTAGTAATATAAAAGCAATAAAAACATATATAATTGGTAAGCCTTGCCTAATTATATCTGTAAGCTAATAAGCTTACTGGTGTATTTTATGATTTTTATCAATTCTTACCAAAGGCTTTTCCTCTTGCTATGTGTGATACAAATGAAACAGCAAGAAACCCAAATTTCAAATTTTCCCTTATATTCTAGGCCCAATTGTTGCATTGACCAGTTTGATCGCAATTGTTATTGATAACTCATTAGTGCGCTCATGAGGTCACTCTCTTTTTTTCTTCTCATGAGGGTATACGCTCTCCCCTTTTCTTTCCTTCTTCTTTTTTTTTTTTATGAATTAAATGAAAAAAGTTTTATGATTGAATCATGTATTCTAATGGTTTCAAACTAAACTTGAAGAAATTTCTTTCTATCACACCACACCCTTGCACAGTGTCCAGTATTTTGCAGTGCAGCTTTGAACATCTTTTAAACTCTTCTCTTAAATAATAGATCAAATTATAATCAATGTGCCCATCAAAGTAGGTTGTTTTAAAATAACTGGAGTTTGCATAAAAGCAGAGTAGTGACACTACCTAACTGAGGTTAAATTATTTTTTTACATGTAAATGTCTTCATCTTTTTATATGGCTTAACACATTGAAAAAATTCTATTTCATGGATAGCTAAAATCTCCTTTCAAAGAAAAGAAAATATCACTATCTTTCATGAGCAGCAGGTGACCCTCAAGTTATTGCCTACCAAGATCCAGGCCTGGACATTTGGTGCCCAGAACAATGTAAAAATATTTCCCACTTCTGCTTCATACCTTTCAGAAGGCATTAGAGAAACTTTTTTTTTTTTTTTTTTTTTTTAATGAGGCTATGTGGTTTCCTTTCCCCCCCCTCCAGCAGGGGTCACAGCTACAGTATCTGCGGGGCAGAGGCAGCAACTGCACCTGCAGCAGACTTGCTGGCAGCGGTCACCGGCCACGCGAGGGGTGTTGGAAAGCAGCCGTGGGGGAAAGAGTCGGGGGGGGAAAGTTTCTTTCTGTCCGCAGCAATTCTCGGACCCTGAAAAACATTCTCATGACTTTATTGTACTCCTTACCAATATATGAGAAAAATTTAACAACACCTACCAAAAACTTTAAAAAACAAAACACTATTACTACTAAAATCTGGTGGAATCAGCCTGAAATAAAATAAATCAGTACAACCTCCCAAACCAAATACTTGTATCAGAAATATTATCACTGTAAATCCACATTTAAAGGCATTTGTTTCCATGGTCGAACCCATCTGCTCGGTACCCAATGCACTCCAGTACCTGTAAGTAAGCACATATAACCTCGACCAGTCAGTTTCACCTCTGCCGGCCCTTCCCATTGTCCAGTGATGGAATTCTTGAATTCCACCAAAATTTTGTGGGACGGTTCTGAAGCAAAGTCTGCTAAAGCTTTTTGGCGAATCAATATCGGAGGTTCTGTACGTTCTCCTATAAGGCGTAAGTAGTTCATGACATATACAGCCTTACTTAACTGGTCCTGAGGAGGGCTCCCTTCCTCCCCCCTTTTTTGTCTTTCAAGGAGTGTCTTTAGTATCAAATGGCAGTATTCCACTATTGCTTGACCCGTAGGGTTATGAGGAATACCAGGAACATGTCGAATACCCCATCGTCCACAAAACTGTCGAAAACGAGCAGAAGAATAAGCGGGGCCATTGTCCATCTTAATAGACTGAGGTACTCCAAGAACAGCAAAGGATACATATAGATGTCTGATAACATGTTTCGTTGCCTCACCAGTCTGAGCAGAGGCCCAAATGGCCATAGAAAAAGTATCTATAACAACATGCACATATTTTAAGTGTCCAAACTGTTGTACACGAGTGACATCCATTTGCCACAGTTCCAAAGATTTTAAACTTTTAGGATTGACTCCCATCTCAATACCAAGATAAACCTTTTGGCAATCAGGACAAGATTTCACAATTCCCTGGGCATCCTCCAGAGGTAAATGAAATTGCTTCGCTAGTACTTTAGCAGATTGATGCATGAGATTGTCGAGCCTGTGAAAAAACATCAATAGAAGGACCAGTCCACACTGGTGCAACTAAATGGTCAGCTCAGTTATTACTGATAGCTGAACCTCGGTCACTAAGATGACTCTGGATATGAGTGATAAAATAAGGATGTTCTCTTTCTGCTAAGAGTCTCAATAACTTCTGCAATAAGAAATACAAATGCTTATTCAAAATTTCCTTCAAAATGGCATGATACATTCCCAAAACAATACCTACCACATAAAGTGAATCAGAGACTATATTTACAGCAGTATTATTCCACGTTTCAAAAACCCAAATTACCGCGGTAAGTTCAAGGGTTTGCAAAGAGTCAAATGACTTCCCTTGAATTAAATGTTCTTTCCATTACCCAGGCGTCTCCTCCATGGTAACAACAGCTTTACGGGATTTTTTTCTTCTCAGCATCCGTAAAGACCGTTATGCCGTCCACTTGACTGTCAGACAAAAAACTACATCACTCCCACTGCATGTTAGATAAAAGTGGTAACAAGCGATATAAGGGCTAAGAATCCGTTATTTCCCCACTAAACCATGTTAAGGCTATTTGCAGGTCCGTTGAAGTTCGCAGTAGCCAAACCAAATAGTCCTGCATAAGGGGCAAAATGATTTGTCTCGGGTCCACTCCAGCGATGTCTTGACATAGCGCTCTGCTTGTTTTTTTTTTTGTTTTTTTTTTATCAAAACCAATAATAACAAATATAATTGATAAACCTTGTCTAATTAAATCTCTAAGCTATCCCCATATCCTTAAATGATTTAATCATTCATTTAACCCAGTATATGCAACAGTTAATTTTTTCATGTTATCTTAATCAATTGTTTTTGGTTGTGAATTGACTCTGAATGATCAGATAAATTTATGCAAATACACTACATCCAAGTCTTCACAAACATAACCTAAAAGCTAACAATAAAAGTCAGTGGCAGCATGACTTTGTAAAACTGCATGTCTAACACTATCAACATCTCTCAGCATCTGTGTTAAAATACCAGAAGTTAAGTTCATCTGCTCAGCAGTGCAACAGAATAGCACAATCAAGAATCAAGATACAGATATAGATCCATAATCAACATATAACCGATCACATGAATTACAAAATTAACAAAAGCCTGTTATCAATACAACACAGTACGAAAAGCACATTTTGCACTGCAGTGCAAGGACTTAAATACCCTCTTAGTATGAGGAAGGTCAGATGTCCACTGGCGCGTAGAGCCAAGGGGTAGAGGAGGCTTATCCAACAAAAATTCATCGGGGGGCCCCAAAAGAGTCCCCAGACCCCTCCCAGGTCACGGCACAGTGAAGTCCTAGTTTCTTCCATGGTTGCCAAATTAAGGCCCAAAAAGGCCTAATAGAATTGTTTAGAGACAAAATTCCAAGCCTATAAACAGCAAAGGCGCACACACACACACACACACACACGCACACTTTTTTTTTCTCTGCTGTGGTGTCTGCAGCAGGGCTCTTTTTCTGAGCAGCAGCAGTGTGTGAGGGGGGGCGAGAAGTGGCTGCGGAGGCAGGAGTGGGGGTACTCTGTACCAGGAGCAGCTCTCGCTCTCCGAACAGCAACTTTCAGCCTCCGAAAAGGCATACTCATTCTCATAACAGTGTTCCCTGCTTTGTTTGTTTGTTTGTTTGTTTTACTTTTCTTACTTCTCACCAATAGACAAGAAAAACTAACAACAACCACTAGAAGATTCAAAAATGAAATGATATTGCTACTAAAATCTGGTAAAGTCACCCTGAAACAAAATGAAGTGGTCCAATTTCCCAAACCAAAACTGCAAGCATAATTACCAACCATGTTTGTTATCTCTGTATGAAACACCAGTATACCATGCACCACAATATACATCAATATTTAGAACTGTATTGCAATGATGGTCCTTAAGCATCTTTATCTTAAGCATCTTTATCTTAAGCAGCTTCTAAAAATTGGGCTGCTGTAGCACCTTTTTGGGAGTAGTTCTAATGCACATTTACTTTTTTCATTAGCATTGTCATATGCCGACATATAAAAAAAAATTTACTTTTTTTTTTTTTAATCCCTTCTGACAAATCCAGATGTGATGTTATCGCTGAATAGAAGTGATCCACAAATTTTGAATATGGCTCTGCTCCCTCCTGTTTAATATTTGTAAAGGAAGGGGGTTGCTTGTGCAGAATCATGCACAGTTTGCAAACCCCAATTCTTGTGAAAGTTTTAACACTTCAGTTTGAAACCATGCCTGTAAATCTGCACGTACAAAAGGACAAGCACCCAGTAACATTTGTACTTGCACTCTGTGTAATGCATCGGTGTTCTGTGTAGGAATCACAGCTGCATTTTCACACAGTATTTACCATTTATGATGAAATTGCAATTGTTGAGAAGGAGTTAACAGTGTATTAATGAGCATTTTTGTGTCAATCTAATGCGACCCATTAACCTCCTCCTCCTGGTCCCACAATCACTGAAAAACCATCGGACTCCTATTGGGAACCATTTCTCCTTCAACTATAGCATTTTGAATAATTCCCTTCCATCTAGTTACTGGATACACACTACTACCCTCACCACCCTCCCCTCTCCATGTTGGATCTGGAAGAGGTAGAGCAGCGGGTGTTAAAGGGTTAAGGGAAGTAGGTGCAGGAACAGGGAATGGATCAGGAGGTAAAAATGGATTAGTGCCCCATCGTTCGGGATGTTCCCCGGAGCAAAAACTAGGGTTTTTTCAGGGGTATACTCATCCTTGGTCTCCAGTTCTTTCAGTTTCTTCAGCAGTTTCCTTAGTTGCTTGTCTCTGAGTCCCAGTTCTTTCCTTGGTTGTTGCTCTATAGCAGGCACTGATGGTGTTGACAGGTGAAGCAGAGGATTAATTGATGGCAACTGTGGTCAAGAAGATAAATCAAGCTTCCGAGGTGGAAAGGTGGCAGAACAGTCGGGAGCCGCAGCAGGTGGGCGCAAGGTGGGGAGTCTGCATTCCAAGATTCCTCGCCGGTGTTCTCCGGCTTCTCTCCCTCTGGGTCCTCCAATGATTCTGGTGGTGTTTTCGGTCGCTTTTGGTTTTGCTTCTCGGTACCATTTTTGCTTTTCATCCGACCCCCAGGGTCAAATGGCACAGCTGGCTGAGCTTGAATCAGTACAGCCCCTTCAAGTGCTGGTGGGGGCATTTCAGGTGTCTCAAATAACTGTTTAGTGGTCAAGCCCATATTTTGAGCATTCATCAGTACTGGTAGATCAGGCGTTAAGACAGCGAAAGCTGAGGCCGGTGCTGACCTCTCACTTTTCATTTCTTTTCAGGTTTCTCTAATCAATTTCCAGAGTGTCGCTAAGCATCGTGCCTCCTTATCTCCATTGCTAATTTTATCCCATAGGGCAATACCTATGGCTTCCCAAGTAGGTAACTCCAAAACGGTACCCATCGAGGGGATGAAGTCTCTATCCCGTGCCCATTTCAGTAATTCACATAAGATCCTGCCTCTTATCCTGCCACATAAGATCCCCTCTTAGAGAGAATACATTGGAGGAGCTTAAATACTGCCTCTTCTTCTTTAGAGAGTGTAGACCCCATCTCCTCCCCAGCCACTCACCTGATCAGGGCAACATTATTCAGTTCCGAGCTCGTTTATTCCGTAGCCGGGCACCAGCTACATAGACTGCCGGGGCAGCAATCTCCTTTCGACTGGCTTCTCCGCTCCTCTCTCATTCCAGCTGTCTTCATCGCTCCTGGAAGCAACAGTATGAGAGTCCCTGGTCCGGGCCATCCTTAGTCCCTGGTCCGGGCCATCCTTAGACCCTGTTCGGGCGCCATTTGTGGGAAAAAAACCTGAGGAGGCTTAAGGATTCCATGTACACATCAATATGATTGTATGAAATCGTTTATTAACAACTTGCGCTCACTTATGTAGAGAAGCCTTGTTCACACCATCATATCATGCAGGTGGCTTTGTATTCCAATTACACAAAACATTCTCACGGAGCCATCTTCTCACATAAATATTTTCCTCTTCTGTTGCCAATTAAGTTATCTCTTTCCCATTAGCTCATTTTTAGAAACCTCTAACTAGGCCTCAATGACCATTAACCTAATGTAGCCTAAACTGAAGTAAGTCAGGATTGCTCACAACCTGTATATTTCTGAACTGTTTCCCCAACACTGTGGAACAATGGTTTAAGCTAGAACATAGAAAGTTCCACCTCAACATGAAGAGAAACTTCTTGTCTGTGACGCTGTGGGAGCACTGGAACAGGCTGCCCAGAGAGTCTCCTTTTCTGGAGATTTCCAACACGTCCCTGGGTGTGTTCCTGTGTGGTCTGCCCTGGGTGATCCTGCTTTGGCAGAGGGCTTGGACTGGATGATCTCTAGAGGTCCCTTCCAACCCCTAACATTCTAGGATTCTATGATTCTATGACCTCAGTCCCTGGGACAGTGATGGGGTCCATACTGCTCTAGGCAGGTGAAGGACAAAGAAGGGATTGCTGAAGCAGAGTGGGCAGGGGACAGAAAGGCATGGGGTGCACCTGGCCTTTAGCAAGCCCTTTGCCATGCTCTACCATTGTCCTGTTGTAGCCAGACTGGTGATGTCTGGATTGAAGAGGTGGGTGATGTGGTGGGTGGGAACTTCACGAGATGATAAGGGTCACACTGCCATCAGGGATCCAAAGTCCTCCTGGCAAGCAGTGATGATGCCTCAGTGTCCAGAACTTGTACCAACACTTTGTCCTGTCTTTGTAATCCCCCTGTGGGGTGGGAAAAAAGGCACTTTCACTCCCTTTGTGGATGAAGCCACGCTGGGGAAGCCCTTGAGCAACCTCAATGTGGTTCATCCTCCTTTTGAGTAGGGCACTCAGACAAGGAGATGCTCAAGAGTCTCTTCCAGCCTGAGGTATTCTGTGATTCAGAATGATCTGGAGGGTCATGGGAATGATCTGTAGGATCATGGAGCAGGAGGAGTACGGGAAGCTCATCCTCGAGCAGCTCCAAGAGACAATAGTGCTGGCTTAGGCCGATGCTGTGGATGGGATTAAGAAGTGAGTTCCATGGGGGCAGGGACAGAGTTGGCTTCAGTTGGGTGGGAGGTGTCCCTACCCATGCATGCAGGGGGTTGGAACAAGATGATCCTTTTCCCTTCCAACCCAACCCATTCCATGATTCCATGATTCTGTGACACAGTCCTAGCCAGTTCCAGGCCTGGGCGTCTCCACAGCCACCACCAGGGCTTTGTGATGCAGGTTCTTAAGCAGCTGTCACTGAGAATGAACCACAGAGCAACACTAATCCCAGATAAAAAGCCACAGATCACATACCCTGAGTACCAAAGTTACAGCATGATTGGTTTAATTTTTAACCTTGTGAAATTTCCAAAGAAAATAGTTTCATTCCCACTCAGCGGAGCCATCTGGGTATCCTCCCGCTGAAGTCAAAATTCAAACTATTCATATAAATGAGTTGAAATTTCAACTGGTCTCAAGATAATTAACTTAAGCCCCATGCTGGGGTCCAATTAATCTGTCAGGGTTTAACACTGGGCTGGCAATTAACCAAATGACAGAAGCTCTCTATTAATGCCTCTCCCCAGCCTGATAAAGAATGGAGAGAGAATAAGGGAGAGAGACTTATGGGTTGGAAACTAAACTACACAGATTTAATGAAACAGTAATTATAAAAAGGAAAAATTACTACGGCTGGACTCCTGGGGTCAGCAGGCCTGGTTTAATCCCCGATCAGCTGTGGTGATGGTGGGGTGGTCATTGCCATCTTTAGTCCTTCCCTCCTTGTCCTTCAGTTGAAAGCCTGTTTGAAGCAATTTAAAGAAGGAGCTGCAGACATGGACAGTGTAGGGCAGCCTGCAGGAGAGGTGGCCAAGGGCTCTGGAAGGCTGAAAGGCCCAACAGGACCAAGGGCTTTGTCACCTCAGACATGGCAGCTGCCTCCACCACCATGGTCTACCGGAAGTAATTTTGTCCTGAGTCTCTGGACTTCCTTTCCCCTTTTTGGGGTGGTTGGGATATGTCAGAGGTTTTTTTATTACTCATTTTCATACTTCAATTTCCCCAGGAAGAGTCCTGACCCACAAGTGAGGGATGAGCTCTGCCTTCCCATTGCCTGGGGTTCAGAGAGTGGCCTTAGTGCTTTATTAGTAAATAAAAAATGAAAAATCCTTTGCTTCCGAGCCACTTTTGCCTCCCAGCAATCATGGCCTCCAGTGATCTGCTCTAACAAGGCCATGGGGAGGCTCTGGCAGCATTGGTCCTCAGTGGGGCCAATCAATGCTTCAAGGTACTTTCAGGTTCCACTCATCTCTCAGCACCTGAGGATCATGGACTCAGCACCAAACACACCCTGGGGCTCATTGAAATACAGAGAGCACTAAAGGGCCATGGCTCTCCATGGGATATTCTTCATATCTTCAAGACTTGTACAGCTAATTGGAGAGCTTTTCCCACCGTGGTTAAGGAGGAACTGTTCATATTGTGATTAATGAAAACTCTTTTCTCTTGACAGAAGTTCCCAGAGGACTGACAGAGTGCAGGCAACTTTACTTCTCAGCCCCCCAACCCCACCATTCCTTTCATGTCCCACCTGGGACTTCCATCCCTGGTCCTTGCATCAGACCTCTCCTCTCCTCTCTGCAGCTGGAGGTTACAGCTCCACTGCACCACCTCCCACCTGCTCTCCTTAGAGAACTGACTGCACATGGGAAGGCTCTGCCTTCCCATTTTCTAGGGTTCAGAGTTTGGCCTGACTGATCCATAAAATAAATAAATAAATAAATAAATAAATAAATAAATAAATAAATACATAAACAAACAAATAAAGAAATACCTGTGGCTTCAGAGCCACCTTTACAGAACCTTTTCCTCCCTGCAATCATGGCCTCCAGTGACCTTCTCTAACAAGTCTCTGGGGAGGCTTTGTCAGTAATGGGACCCAAAGGGGCCAATAAATACTTCAAAATACTTTTGGGTTTTTGTTTTGGCTTTAACTTTTAAAACATTTTTTTTTTTTCAGTCTCCTGTCAGTACTCATGGACTCAGTCCCTCTGGCACCATGGGGCCCATTACAGTACTGAGCAGCCATGAGTCCCCCCATGGTGTTTTTAGTGTTCAAGACTCACACAGCTAATTGGAGAGGTTCCCGTGCAGAAGAATCATAGAATCATAGAATTAGCCGGGTTGGAAGGGACCTCAGAGATCATCTAGTCCAACCCTTGACCCACCGGAGCAGTTGCTAGACTATGGCACTGAGTGCCACGTCCAGTCTTTTTTTAAATGTCTCCAGGGACGGAGAATCTACCACCTCACCGGGCAGTCCATTCCATAGCCTAATCACCCTCTCCGTGAAGAAATTCTTTCTAATATCTAACCTAAATTTCCACTGGCACAACTTAAGACTGTGTCCTCTTGTCTTGTTGAAGGTCATCTGTGAAAAGAGTCCAGTTCCCACCTCGCTACAGCCTCCTTTCAGGGAGTTGTAGACAGCAATGAGGTCTCCCCTGAGCCTCCTCTTCTTCAGGCTGAACAGCCCCAGCTCTCTCAGCCTCTCCTCATAGGATCTGTGCTCGAGTCCCTTCACCAGCCTGGTTGCCCTCCTTTGGACCTGTTCCAGGACCTCTACATCCTTCTTGAACTGAGGGGCCCAGAACTGGACACAGTACTCGAGGTGTGGCCTAACCAGCGCTGAGTACAGGGGAAGAATCACCTCCCTGGACCTGCTGGTGACGCTGTTTCTGAACAGCGTTCTGAAGATAACAAAGAGCATATAATAAAAACTATGGAAAAGTTCTATTTTACTGGGGCACTGAGAGGGAACTGGGAGGGATTGGAAAGGGATGTGGAGAGACTGGGATGAATTTGGAGGGAACTGGGAGGCGATTGGGAGGGATGGGGAGGGAAATGGGAGTGATTTGGAGCCAACTGGGAGGGATTTGGAGTCAACTGGGAAGGACTGGGAGTGACTGGGAGGGGATTGGGAGGGACGAGGAGGGACTAGAAGGGGATTGGTGTCAACTGGGAGGGACTGGGCCGCATTGGGAGTCAACTGGGAGTAACTGGGATGGACTCGTTTTTACTGGTGTATGCTGGCCTGTACTGGTTTAACTGGCCTATCGTGGTGTAAAGTACTTTTACTGGTTTATACTGGTCTATATTGGTCTGTACTGCTCTGTACTGGTCTCTACTGGTTTATACTGGTCTGTACTGGTCTGTACTGGTCTGTACTGGTCTGTACTGGTCTGTTCTGGTCCATACTGGTCTATACTGGTTTGTACTAGTCTATACTACTTTATACTGGTTATACTGGTTCATACTGGTTTATACTGGCCTATACTGGTCTATATTGGTTATATTCATTTATGCTGGTTATACTGGTCTATACTGGTTTTACTGGTCTATACTTGTTTATACTGGTCTACAGTGGTCTGTACTGCTCTATACTGGTAACACTGGTCAAACTGGGGTATACTGGTCTGTACTGGTTAATACTGGTCTGTACTAGTCTATACTGGTTATTCTAGTTTATACTGGTCTATACTGGTCTGTACTGGTTATACTGGTTGGTACTGGTTTATGTTGGTTATACTGGTTTATACTGGTTTATACTGGTCTGTACTGGTTTATATTGGTTATACTGGTTTATACTGGTCTATACAGGTCTATACTGGTCTATACTGGTTATACTGGTCTACAAAGGTCTATACTGGTTTATACTGGTATATAGTGGCCTATACTGGTCTATACTGGTTTATACTGGTTATATTAATTTATAGTGGTTATACTGGTCTATACTGGACTATACTGGTTTATACTGGTTATATTGGTCTGTACTGGTCTCTACTAATTTATACTGATTATACTCATATATACTGGTTTATACCGGTCTATACTGGTTATACTGGTTTTTAATGTTTTATACTGGTTCATACAGGTCTGTACTTGGGTATACTGGTTTGTATTGGTTTTTACTGGTTTATAGTCTATACTATTCCATACTGCTCTATACTGTATTTGTTATATTTATTAATATGTACCGTATATTATCATATAATATATTTTAATTACTTATTATTTTAATAATATGAATAATATGAATAATAATATTATATATAAGATAAAATATACTATAACAAAAAATTTATAATGTATGTAATACATTATATATATTAATAATAAATAACAATATGAATAATGATATGAAAAAAATTAATAATTCTTACTATATTTTGATATTACTTATTACTATATGGCAATATTTAGCATTATACATTATTATGTATTATTATTAATTGATATTTAAATTATTGTATTATATAGTAATATTTGTATTATTATATTAGTTTTCATTATTTATTATATACTGTATACTATTATTTCTTATATATTTTATTAACTTATTATTAATTATCATTATATATTGTTATTTATTACTATACATTTATATATAATACTATATATATTATATTATATTATATTATATTATATTATATTATATTATATTATATTATATTATATTATTGTTGTATTTTATTAATATTTGCAATATTTAATTTTAGTCATTATATATTTATTATACATTAGTATTTATTATTATATATTATTTATTTATTATTAATAATTTCTACCTAATTTATCTATTCGTCATATTTGTTATTTTTATATTATATGTATTATTCTATATTAATATTCATTGTTATTTGAATTGTTATTTATTTCTATAATTATTAATATTTACTATTATTATTTACATTGCTTTTTTATTTTTGAAATAATTTTATTTTTTTATTTAGTTGTATTACTTTAATACTATCATTATTATTTAAATTATTTTTAATTATTATTTATTTATTATTTAATAGTATTTTAGTATTTTTATTCTTTATTTCATTTTTTATTATTTTTAATTTTTATTTTATTTTTTATTTAATATTTTATATATTCATTTATTTTTTGTTTTAAGATTATATTTAATTAATTTATTTAATTTCTATCGATTTTCCCTTTATTCTCCATTTGATTTCTCTGATTATTTCCCCCCCCCAGCCCATTCCCTCATTTCGAGATCCTCCCATTAACCCCTCCCCCTCCTTCTCCCCCCAGTGAATAATTAATGATCTGTGAATCAGCGTTCATTGGGCAGCAATTTAATTGGGGAATTAAAGGGGGGTGGGGGTTTGGTCCCGAGCGTTAGTGTGGGGGGTGGAGAGGGGCACATGGGAACAACACAGGGTCAACATGGGATCTACATGTGATTAACATGTAATTAGCACGTGATTAACAGGGGGGTTAAGGCCAATCACGGGGGTTAGTTGAGATTGTAATAAATGGTTGTAATATATGTTAATGAATTTGTGTTCCTGACCAGTGAAATTCAGAATTAAACTGAGAAAGAAGTGAATATGGGGCTAGACAAAGCAGCTGAGACATGGAATTTTCCACTGTTTCAGTGTGAACAAAACAAGGCCCTAACGAGACGAACTGCTGTCTCGAAGATAATTAGGAATGTAAGTCTTGTTCTTAAAACAAGGCACTGCCAAGGCCAACGAGGCACCAAAAGCATGTGAATATCTGCAAAAGCAGATAAGGGGAAAGTTATGGCTGGGGTCTGATATCGCCCTGTAACAATATAATGAAGTCATGGTGGGGATTTGGTGCCACAATGGGGAACACAAAATCATAGCAGAGATGTCTGGTGGCACAAAAGGACCCCTAAATCACCCCAAGGGTTGTTGGCAGGAATAGGGGAGAAGTAAAATATCTGGTGGAGTGTAAGTGCAAAGGAGTGATCCCAACTCAAGCCAGGAGGGGCTCACAACCCCAGTACCCCTTTGGGTTTTGGGTGCCAGCGTAGCTCATAAAGATGAAGGAAAGGATGATCAGTGGGTGTTCAACTCTATGGGTAACCTCCTCATTCCACCTCACACTCCACTTTCACCCACAGGAAGACTGATGTAGGTTTTGGCTGCCTTCACCCCACAGAAATCTCTCCTCTACTTTGTCACTGCACTATGGCTTCTTTCATAGGCACAGGGTGACTCCATCGGGGCAAAAAGCTCTCTGGGTACCCCAAAGATCAGACAGCTTTTGGTCACAGTTTGACATGAGTGAAAAATCATTGAATCCATCCAGGAGAAAAATTTGGCATCGTCCAGGCACATGGTAAAAGGTTTAGGATCTGCTTGGTCGATCTCCACCATCAGAAAATCCATCAGGGTGAGAGACCCCAGAGATGTCCTGTCTGCAGAAGATGGTTTAGCGACAGCTCGGATCTGATCCAACGGTGACACCATCACACAGGCACCATGTCCTACACCTGCCCTGACTGCAGGAAAGGTTTTAGCAGGAGATCCAATTTTATCCAGCCTCAATGGATCCATATGGGTGAGAAACCCTTTAAATGTTCCAAGTGTGGGAAGGAGTTTACCCAGAATTCCCATTTATCACAGCATCTCCGCATCCACACAGGAGAGAGACCCTATAAGTGTCTGGAGTGTGGGAAGGAGTTTACCTGGAGTTCCAGTTTATCAGAGCATCAACGGATCCACATGGGGGAGAAAACCTATAAATGTTTTGCATGTGGGAAGGACTTTTCCCAGAGTTCCTCTTTATCACGCTATCACCCCATCCATACAGGAGAGAGATCCTCTAAGTGTCTGGAGTGTGGGAAGGTTTTTTCCCACAGTTCCAATATATCAACACATCATCGCATCCACACAGGAGAGAAGTTGTATCCCTGCACTCACTGTGGGAAGGTCTTCAACATCAACACCTCCTGGATTCGTCACCAGCATGTCCACACTGAGGAAAAACTCTACACGTGTCCCTGGTGTGGGAAGGGCTTCCCAGCCAGCTGGGGTCTCACCCAACATCTAGGGATCCATACGGGTGAACGTCCCTACAAGTGTCCTGAGTGTGGGAAGAGCTTTGCCAGGAGCTCTGATGTCATCAGGCATCGTCTCCTCCACACAGGAGAGAAACCCTACTCGTGTCCCCACTGCTGCAAGAGCTTCAGGCGAAGCTCCCATTTGCTGAATCATCAGCGCCTCCATAGGGGTGATCGACCCTAAAGCTGCTCCCAGTGTGAGAAGAGTTTTACCAGAGCTATGATCTCATCTCTCATCACCAGACCCACCAGGCCACCGCTTTTTCCAAGCTGTAGATTTTCCAAGCTTCCACATCTTTAGTTTCTTTGAAAACAAACAAGATAAAAGAAGGAAGTGATTATCATGATGACACACTCGTCAGGGGGGGTGTCTGAATGGGCTCAGATCTCTCTCTATTTTTAGCTGGGGAACACGCATATATGTCGGAGGGTGCGAGCTTACGGAGCAAAGAGACAAAACAATATGAGTTAGCAACAAAGCTGGATTTTATTAAGCAAAGTGTTACATTTATATGGTCTTGGTGTCTTCGTGGCTCATGTTGATTGGCTGCGTGTTGCTGTCCATGCACCTGTTGTCGAGTTGTGATTGGGGGCTGCTAATCGTCCTTGTCCTGCTTTACTGACCGCAGGCATTGCTGTTTGTTTGTCTGATTTTGTTAGGCCTGTTTTGTTTCTTTCCTAGAGAAAGAATTGCTCCTCTAAGTGATAATGTGACCCTCAGTCCTTTCACTCTCTACCAGTCAGTGGTGTCAAAGGAGCTGTTGAGCATTTTCTGGGACCGTATGGTTTCAGTCCCTCTGCCCAGAAGGGCCAGGTGTGGCACTCACGTTGAATCCAGCAGCACCCTGGCTCCTCTCTGAGAAGGAGTTGAGAAAGCAAGGGGGTGTGAGCTGTGTCTCCCTGGGTGCCCTCCCCGGGTCATGACAAGTTCCCACCAAGACCTTTCGCACGGGGCTGCTCCCAGACAGGCAGCCCCTGCCTGTGCCATGGCCCGGGTGAGTCCCCTGCAGGGGCAGACACTGGCACTTGTCCTTCTGAGATTTCTCTCCAGATGAGCTCTGCTGCTCCTTGATGCCTTTCATACAGGCACAGCCCAGGACAGGGTGTACTCTTACTAGAGACAGCTCTATCTGATGGGATGGCCTCAGCAGTCCCTGCTGGCCAGGAGAGAGCCTGGGTAGGGCTGGGAGTTCCCCCTATGCAGACACTGAGCCCAGCAGGAGGATGGAGATGCTCTGTCAGAAAGACTCAGCCTCAGCTGAGGACACCCATGGCTTTCTCTGCCAAGGTTTCACTTGCCAGCCCAGAACAGCTGCCTCCAGGCTCTCCCACCTCCCCTCCCCTCTCTCCCAGAACAGTCCAGTTGCTGCTGGCCGCACACCAGTGCCCAGCCCAGGCTGCTCTGGGCAGTCCAAGCACAGCCCCAGCCCATCTGAAGGGCACAGCATCTCCTGGGGGGCAGAGAGAGCTCAGAGCCCCAGATGGGTGACCACGCATGGCAAAAGGAGCAGGATCATGCTGCAGCTCCCGCGAGGTTTTACTCCACTGCCCCGGGCTGCACCCACACCCCACGCCCCTCATCCGGGACCCCCTAACTGGTGACCACCTGAGCATCGCCCTCCCCCCACCCACCAGCCTGGTCTGTGTCTGCTTTGCAGGTAGCGGGAGGTGATAAGATGTGATGGGAGGTGGTGGGAGGGGGGTGGTTATCCCAGTACTGCCCAAACTGGGGGTGAGCAGCACAAGATGGGGGAGGGAAGGAAGGGTGAGAGGGGGAAATCTAAACTTATCCCTGGGGTGAGGGTGGTGGGATTGGCCACATCCCAACTCTTCTGGAGGGTGGAAGAGCTGTGATTTTAGCTCCCTCAAAATAATATGGGGAGAGCACAATAAATACTGGTGGGCAGGGCTGTGATAGGGGACCCCAAAGTCATCCCAAGGGTTTGGGGTCTGCAACTGGAGACCCTCAAATCACCCTGGAGCCAGGGATAAGGATGGCAAGTCAAGAATCCTTCCAGGGGACTTGATAAGCCCAGGGCTTAGAAGTCACAATCGGGGACTCCCTTAGGAGACCCCAACTCATCCCATTAGATGGCAGCTCATCCTGCATGTGGGTGCAAGAGGGGAATCCTATAGGTCATGGTGGGATTTCTTACCATGACGGGAAACCAAACTCATATCAAAGTCGTTGGGTGAGATATAAGACCCCTGAATCATCCCAGGGGTTTACAACAGCAATGAGGGAG
Source organism: Calypte anna (assembly GCF_003957555.1). Taxonomy (NCBI): domain Eukaryota; kingdom Metazoa; phylum Chordata; class Aves; order Apodiformes; family Trochilidae; genus Calypte; species Calypte anna. The sequence goes on along the minus strand of NW_022045449.1, from coordinate 518,822 downwards.
TCCTAAATTACCTCTTGCAGTGTCAGCACAATTGGGTCATCACAGATCAAGCCAGGAGTGGCTCAAAACGCCAGCACCACCTGCCCCACGCAATGGCCCCTTTGGGTTTTGGTTGCCAGTGTACCTCCTAAAGATGAAGTAAAGGTTGATCAGTGGGTGTCCAACTCTATGGGTAACCTCCCTATTCCACCTCACAGTCCATTTTTACCTACAGTATGTTTGATGTAGGTTTTGGCTGCCACCAACACAAAAAAAGCTCAAACCCTATTTTGTCACCATACTATGGCTTCTTTCTCAAACATGGGATGACTCCATCGGGGAAAAGACCTCCCTGGGTGTTGTAAGGATAGAAAAAGATTTTGGGTCTAAGTGTAATTTTGAAAATCATTGAAATCCATGCAGGAGAAAAGTTTGACATCAGTGAGCAAGGCAGGAGAAGGTTTAGGATCTGCTCAGCTGATCTCCACCATCAGAAAATCCATCAGGGTGAGAGACCCCAGAGAAGTCCTGACTGCAGGAGACGGTTTAGCGACAGCTCGGATCTGGTCCAACAGTGACACCATCACACAGGCACCATGTCCTACACCTGCCCGGACTGCAGGAAAGGTTTTAGCTGGAGATCAGGTTTTATCCTTCATCAGCAGATCAATACGGGTGAGAAGCCCTTTAAATGTTCTGAGTGTGGGATGGAGTTTACCCGAAATTCCCATTTATCACAGCATCTCCGCATCCACACGGGAGAGAGACCCTATAAGTGTCTGGAGTGTGGGAAGGAGTTTACCCGGAGTTCCTGTTTATCAGAGCATCACCGCATCCATACAGGAGAGAAGTTGTATCCCTGCACTCACTGTGAGAAAGCCTTCAACAGGAGCACCTCTTGGATTAATCACCAACATGTCCAGACTGGGGAAAAACCCTACACGTGTCCCCAGTGTGGGAAGGGCTTCACAGACAGCTCGGGTCTCACCCAACACCTACGGATCCACAGGGGTGAATGTCCCTACAAGTGTCCTGAGTGTGGGAAGGGCTTTATAAGGAGGTCAAATCTCACCCAACACCTACAGATCCATACAGGTGAACGTCCTTACACCTGTCCTCAGTGTGGGAAGGGCTTCACAGACAGCTCTTCTTTCACCGAACATCTACGGATCCATACGGGTGAACGTCCCTACAAGTGTCCTGAGTGTGGGAAGGGCTTCCGTCAAAGCTCCCATTTGAAGAACCATCAGCGCCTCCATACCCGTGAAAAATATTAAAGCTACACCCAGTGCAAGATAAGATTTTACTGGAAATTAGATTTCATCTGTCATTACCTGACCCATCAACGCCATCACTAAGGATGAAGGGTCAAGTTGGCCTCATTTTCCAAGCTCCATCCAACCAATGATGCTTTCTTCAGCTTCTCATGCAGAAAAAAATGCAGTTACCTCAGGAACCTCTTCATATCCCACCCACAATTTGAGTTTTAATATCTATTACAGCATCATGAAGGGTTTTTTTTTCCAAATAAGGAAAAAACAGAAAAGTTATGACACCCTCCTAAAAGGATGTGGCAGGATGATCCTGG
>NW_022045449.1:432139-516755 GCF_003957555.1 Calypte anna | reverse complement strand
GGGACACTTGTAGGGACGTTCACCAGTATGGATCTGTAGGTGTTGGGTGAGATTTGACCTCCTTGTAAAGCTTTTCCCACAGTCAGGACACTTGTAGGGACGTTCACCCCTATGGATCCGTAGGTGTTGGGTGAGACCCCAGCTGGCTGTGAAGCCCTTTCCACACTGGGGACACGTGTAGGGTTTTTCTTCAGTGTGGACATGTTGGTGATTAATCCAAGAGGTGCTGTTGTTGAAGGCTTTCTCACAGTGAGTGCAGGGATACAACTTCTCTCCTGTATGGATGCGGTGATGACGTGACAAAGAGGAACTCTGGGAAAACTCCTTCCCACACTCCAGACACTTATAGGGTTTTTCTCCCGTGTGGATGCGGTGATGCTGTGATAAATCAGAACGCTGGGAAAACTCCTTCCCACACTCCAGACACTTATAGGGTCTCTCTCCCGTGTGGATGCGGCGATGCTGTGATAAACTGAAACTATGGATAAACCGCTTCCCACACTCAGAACATTTAAAGGGTTTCTCACCCGTATGGATCCGTTGATGCTGGATAAAAGCTGATTTCCATCGAAAAACTTTCCCGCAGTCAGGGCAGGTGTAGGACATGGTGCCTGTGTGATGGTGTCACCGCTGGACCAGATCCAAGCTGTCACTAAACCATCTCCTGCAGTCAGGACATTTCTGGGGTCTCTCACCCCAATGGATTTTCTGATGATGGAGATGGGCTGAGCAGATCCTAAACCTTCTCCTGCATTGCTCACTGATGTCAAACTTTTCTCCTGCATGGATTTCAATGATTTTCAAAATTACACTTAGACCAAAATCTTTCCCATCCTTACAACACCCAGGGTGGTCTTTTCCCCAATGGAGTCATCCTATGTTTGAGAAAGAAGCCATAGTATGGTGACAAAATAGGGTTTGAGCTTTTTTTGTGTTGGTGGCAGCCAAAACCTACATCAAACATACTGTAGGTAAAAATGGACTGTGAGGTGGAATAGGGAGGTTACCCATAGAGTTGGACACCCACTGATCAACCTTTACTTCATCTTTAGGAGGTACACTGACACCCAAAAGCCAAAGGGGTCATTGCATGGGGCAGGGAGTGCTGGGGTTTTGAGCCACTCCTGGCTTGAGCTGTGATGACCCAATTGTGCTGACACTGCAAGAGGTAATTTAGGACTCCCTCATTGCTGTCTTAAACCCCTGGGATGATTCAGGGGTTTATATCTCACCCAACCACTTCGATATGAGTTTGAGTCTCCTGTCATGGTAACAAATCCCACCATGACCTATAGGATTCCCCTCCTGCACCATCATGCAGGATAAGCTGCCATCTAGTGGGATGAGTTGGGGTCTCCTAAGGGAGTCCCCGATTGTGGCTTCCAAACCCTGGGGTTACCAAGTCCCCTGGAAGGATTCCGGACTTGCCATCCTTATCCCTGGCTCGAGGGTGACTTTAGGGTCCCCAGTTGCAAACCCCAAACCCTTGGGATGACTTTGGGGTCCCCTATCACAGCCCTGCCCACCAGTATTTATTGGGCTCCCCCCATATTATTTTGACGGAGCTAAAATCACAGCTCTTCCACCCTCCAGATGAGTTGGAGGGTGTCCAGTCCCACCACCCTCATCACAGGGATAAGTTTAGTTTCCCCCTCCCCATCTTGTGCTGCTCACCCCAACTTTGGGCAGTACTGGGATAACCACCCCCCTCCCATCATCTCCCATCACATCCCGCTACCTGCAAAGCGGACACAGACCAGGGGGGTGGGGGGCGAGGGGGGCGATGCTCTGGTGGTCACCAGTTAGGGGGTCCCAGCTGTGGGGCAGGGGTGTGGGTGCAGCCCGGGGCGGTGGAGCAAAACCTCCCGGGACCTGCAGCGCGACCCTGCTCCTTTTGCCATGCATGGTCACCCATCTGGGGCTCTGAGCTCCCTCTGCCCCCCAGGAGCTCCTGTGCCCTTCAGAGGGGCTGGGGCTGTGCTGGGACTGCCCAGAGCAGCCTGGGCTGAGCACTGGTGTGGGGCCAGCAGCAACTGGGCTGTGCTGGGAGAGAAAGGAGGGGAGGTGGGAGAGCCTGGAGGGAGCTGTTCTGGGCTGGCAAGTGAAACCCTGGCAGAGAAAGCCATGGGTGTCGTCCATTGAGGCTAAGTCCTTCTGCCAGAGCATCTCCATCCTCCTGCTGGCCTCAGTGCCTGCATAGGGGGAACTCCCAGCCCTGCCCGGGCTCTCTCCTGGCCAGCAGGGACTGCTGAGGCCATCCCATCAGATAGAGCTGTCTCCAGTAGGAGTACACCCTGTCCTAGGCTGTGGCTGCATGAAAGGCATCAAGGAGCAGCAGAGCTCATCTGGAGAGAAATCTCAGAAGAACAAGTGCCAGTGTCTGCCCCTGCAGGGGACTCACCCGGGCCATGGCACAGGCTGGGGCTGCCTGGCTGGGAGCAGCCCCATGGGAAAGGTCTTGGGGGGCACTTGTCATGACCCAGGGAGGGCACCCAGGGAGACACAGCTCGCACCCCTTGCTTTCTGAACTCCTTCTCAGAGAGGAGCCAAGGTGCTGCTGGATCCAACGTGTGTGCCAGACCTGGCCCTGCTGGGCAGAGGGACTGAAACCATACGGTCCCAGAAAATGCTCAACAGCTCCTCTGACACCACTGACTGGTACAGGGGGAAAGGACTGAGGGTCACATTATCACTTAGAGGAGCAATTCTTTCTCTAGGAAAGAAACAAAACAGGCCTAACAAAATCAGACAATCAAACAGCGATAAGAGGAATGTCCTGGGGCATTCGTAAATCCCCAGCCCAGAGCAAGACTGAGTAGAGGGATGGGATCAGGAGCATCCATCCCAGACTCTGAGGCACACACACTTCTCAGACCACATCACGACAAATTCTGTCCCTGAGTTTTTACCCATCCCAGCAAAACTCCAGACTCTTTGTGTTTCTGAAGCCTGCAGGACCACAGCTCACAAGCACTCTCCTAACTGGAGGGAGGACGTGCAAAGCAGCCTCCATCCCTTAAGGTGGAACATGGGCTAATATAGGGACACAGGTTGGGCTGCAACCTGTGACTGCCTCCAAAAACCTTGGCAGCTGAGGATAGAGACTGACATACTTTTTCCCCCCCACAGAATGTTTTATGCATCATGTAGGTCTCCTATGAGGCTCCTCATTCATTTCTACAAAGGTGGTATGGCCACTCCTTTTGGAGTGACCATGAGAAACACATGGTCATGAATTTCATGATGGAGAGGATGCTCCATGAGAAGTGAGTGACCATAAGAAATATATGAGAAACACAAGTCTGGTCTGTCACATCCCATCACACCCAGACAGTTCTATTGATTTATGATGGAACTTCTCTTGGAAGTCCAAAACCATCACAAAGGTCACCTTGGAAGGTTCTGACTGGAGGAAAAGAACAAGAAGTCTCACCCCATGAGTAACCTTGTGTTAGAAGTTTACCCAGAGGGGTTCTGGATCAGCCCAGGGTTTTGTTTTCTACACAAAGCCAGGGAGAGCAGTGGGACACCAGAGAAGGTCTGGAAATGTTGGGGTGATAGTGAGGTGGGAAAGCAGGAAGGGTGACAACAGCCTGAAGGGAAGGAGCTGCAGGCAGGGACAGTGTAGGACAGCCTGCAGGAGAGGTGGCCAAGGGCTCTGTCAAGGGGTGAGGTCATTGTCCCCTTGGCCAAAGCAGTGTCCTGGGCCACCAAGGCTGGGGAGGGGAAACCAGTATAGACCATTACAGACCAGTAGAATACAGTATAAAGCAGTATAACCAGTATCTACCAGTATAAACCTGTATAAACCGGTATAGACCAGTAAAAACCAGTACAGACCACTATAAACCAGTATAACCAGCATAGATCAGTATTTACCAGTATTGACCAGTACAGACCAGTATAGACCAGTATAAACCAGTATAAACCTGTACAGACCAGTATAAATCAGTTTTACCAGTATAAGCCAGTATAACCAGTATAAACCGGTTTAGACATGTATAGACCAGTATAAACCAGTATTGCCAGAATAAACCAGTACAGACCTTTTTCGACCAGTATAAACCAGTATAACCAGTATAGGCCTGTATCGACCAGTATAACCAGTACAGATCAGTATAACCAGTATAGACCAGTATAACCAATATAGACCAGTACATGCCAGTATAGACCAGTATAACCAGTATAAACAAATATAAGCTGTACAAACCAGTATAGACCAGTAAAGCCATTATTAACAGTATAAACCAGTATAGACCTGTATCGACCAGTATAACCAGTATAGAGCAATATAGACCAGTACAAACCAGTATAGACCACTATAAACCAGTATAAAGTAGTACAGACCAGTATAGACCAGTTTAATGAGTATAGACCAGTATAGAATAGTACAGACTAGTACAGACCAGTATAAACCAGTATAGACCAGTATAACCAGTATTTACCAGTATGACCGATATAACCAATATAGACCAATACAGACCAGTATAGACCAGTATAACCAGTATAAATGAATATAAGAAGTACAAACCAGTATAGACCAGTGTAGGCACGTATAAACCAGTATAAGCATTACTACCAATATCAGCCAGTATAGACCTGTATAGACCAGTAAAATCAGTATAGAGCAGTATAGGCCAGTACAAATCAGTATAGACCACTATAAACCAGTAAACAGGTATAGACCAGTATAAACCAGTATATATCAGTATAACCAGTATAAAGCAGTATAAACCCGTATAGACCAGTACCAACCAATACAGACCTGTATAGACCAGCATAGACCAGTACAGACCAGTATAACCACTACAGACCAGTGCAAACCAGTACAGACCAGTACAGAGCAGTATAGGCCAGTATAAACCAGTATAAGTACTACACACCACTATAGGCCAGTTAAACCAGTCCCTCCCAGTCCATCCCAGTTGCTCCCAGTTGACTTCCAATGGGTCCCAGACCCTCCCAGTTGACTCCAAATCACTCCCATTTGTCTCCCAGTCCCTCCCAGTCCCTTCCAATCCCCTCCCAGTTTCCTCCCAGTTCCATCCCAGTCTCTCCCAGTCCATCCCAGTTGCCTCCCAAACCTCTCCCAATTCCCCCAAGTTCCCTCCCAGTCCCATTCCAATCCTTCCCAGTTCCCTCCCAGTTCCCCCTAGTCCCTTGCCAATCCCCTTCAAGTTCCCTCCCAATCCCTCCCAGTCCCTCTAATCCCCCTCCCAGTTTCCTCCAAATCCCCTCCCAATCCCTCCAAGTCCCCCCCAGTCCCTCCCAACCCCTCCCAGCCCCTCCCAATCCCTCCAAGTCCCTCCAACCCCCTTCCAATCCCCTTGCAATCCCCTCCCAATCCCTCCAAGTCCTCCCAAGTTCCCCCCAATCCCCTCCCAGTTCCCTCCCAGCTCCCTCCCATTTCCCCCCAATCCCCTCTTAATCCCTCCCAGTTCCCTCCCAGTTCCCCCCAATCCCTCCCAGTTCCCTTCACGTTCCCCACAATCCCCTCCTAATCCCTCCCAGTTCCCTCCCACTTCCGTCCCAATCTCTCCCAGTCCCTCCGAGTTCCCCCCAGTCCCCTCTTAATTCCTCCCAGTTCCCTCCCAGTTCCCCCCAATCCCTCCCAGTTCCCTCCACGTTCCCCCCAATCCCTCCCAGTTCCCTCCACATTCCCCACAATCCCCTCCTAATCCCTCCCAGTTCCCTCCCACTTCTGTCCCAATCTCTCCCAGTCCCTCCCAGTTCCCCCCAATCCCCTCCCAATCCCTCCCAGTCCTTCCCAAACCCTCCCGATCCCTCCCAGTCCCTCCCAGTCCCTCCCAGTTCCCTCCCAGTCCCCTCCCAATCCCTCCCAGTTCCCCCCAATCCCTCCCAGTCCCTCCCAGTCCCTGGGAGGTTCCAAGTTCTGTATCTTTGTTGTTCCTTTTTCTTTCTACCTGAGGACATTGTGTCCGTGCTGGGTGATGCCAAGAACGACCATTCCCTTTCTTAGGGGGAAATGCAAAGTGCAGCCTGCAGGGCGTTCTTGATGGCAGTGCAGAAAGCAGCTGCCGTAGGAAAGAGAGGCTGCTGCGGGCTTTTGGAAAGGGACACTTGTCATGCATTGCTCCTCCTGCCCCTAAGGGAAGGTGTCCTGCAGGCAGGGCAGGAACGGGCTCGCTGCCGCTGCCCCCATCCCCTCAGTGTGGGACAGGACAATCGCTGCCAGCGCTCGGGGCTCCCCGCAGAGACCCCGATGATGCTGGTGCCATGTGGGGTGGGTGGGTGGGGATGAAGTGGCAGCGTGGGGACAGGAGTGAGCTGAACAAGCAGTGCCTGCTGGATAGAGGGTACAAGTGGTGGCACTGACAAGGCGGTTGTGTCAAGGTGGTGGAGGCAAATTATGCCAGACCTTTCTCAAGGAGCCAATGAGAGCAATGTTGTGTTTGGGGAGGTGAGGAGCAATGTTCTTCATGGAGTGTTGGACCTCCAAGGCTTTTCCTCACTGTCCAGTCCAAGCCTCTTGAAGAGTCACTCTGTACCACTAGTAGCAGAACTGAATTTTTTAAATTGAAAACAACTAAAACAGAGCTTTTCAATAACTTGTGTTAGATGCTCTTTGTTATCTTCCTCCACAGTGAAGCCTCTCCAATTAGCTGTGCAAATCTTGAACACTAAAAACATCACAGGGAAAGACATGGCTGCTCAGTACTGTAATGGTCCCCATGGTGCCAGAGGGTCTGAATCCATGATCCTCAGGTACTGACAGGAGACTGAAAAAAACACATCTTTAGAAGTTAAAGCCAAAACAAAAAACAAAGTTATCGTAAAGCATTGATTGGCTCCATTGGGTCCCATTGCTGACAAAGCCTCCCCAGAGACTTGTTAGAGCAGATCACTGGAGGCCATGATTGCAGGGAGGCAAAGATTCTGTACAGGTGGCTCTGAAAGAAAGGATTTTTCATTATTTATTTATTAATGCAGCATTGAGGACAAACTCTGACCTCCAGGAAATGGAAAGGCAGAGCTCATCCCTCACTTGTCAGTCAAGACTCTTCCTACAGACAGTACAGTGTGAAAATGAGTAATAAATTTTCTGACCTGTCTTGACCTCCTGAAGAAGGGGAAAGGAAGTCCAGAGATTCAAGAGAAAATGACTCCTGGTAGACCATGGTGGTTGAGGCAGCTGCCATGTCTGAGGTGAAAAAGCCCTTGGTCCTCTTGGGCCTTTCAGCCTTCCAGAGCCCTTGGCCACCTCTCCTGCAGGCTGCCCTACACTGTCCATGCCTGCAGCTCCTTCTTTAAACTGCTTTAAAAAGGCTTTAAACTGAAGGACAAGGAGGGAAGGACCAAAGATGGCAATGATGGCATCACCCCTACAATTGATCTGGGATAAAACCAGGCCTGCTGACCCAAGGAGTCCAGCCTGGACTTTCCCAGGGCTGCCCTGGTGATGAGACAGTAATTGGGCATGAGGGAGGAGGAACATGGAACCATTTTTCTGTATATTTGTATATATGTAGTAATTTTTCCTTTTCATCATTACTGTTTCATTAAAGCTGAGTAGTTTATTTTCCAACCCATAAGTCTCTGTCCCTTATTCTCTCTCCTTTCTTTATCAGGGTGGGGAGGGGCATTAATAGAGAGCATTTGTCATTCAGTTAATTGCTGTCCCAGTGTTAAACCCTGACAAATTTATTGGTGCCCAACGTGGGGCTTAAGTTAATTAGCTTGAGCCCAGTTCAAATTTCAGCTCATTCATATGAATAGTTTGAATTTTGACTTCAGTGGGAGGATACCCAGATGGCTCCGCTGAGTGGGAATCAAACAATTCTCTTTGGAAATCTCACAGGGTTAGAAATTAAACCAATAATGCTGTACCTTACTCATAGTCCTTGATTGTCCACTAACTAAAGCCTTTTGCTCTGCTTGACATCCTGTCTCTCTAATGTGTCACTTGACTCACTCAGCATAGTGTCACTTTCAAGTTCCCTGAGGGTGCACTTGATCCCACTCTCTGTGTCACTGTTTAATATATGTAACAGGACTGGTCCCAGTATTGGACTCCTGAGGGACCATATTGAAATCTGAGCAGTCCCCAACACCTCCATACAAAGGAAGAATTGGCATTTCTAGGCTATTAATGGCCAGGTTATCAGAGGAGCACTCCAAAACGCAAAAGGTAACAATTAATCCAAAGACAGGAGCCAGATGGCTCAGCTGAGTGGGAATGAAACTATTTTCTTTGGAAATTTCACAGGGTTTGAAATTAAACCAATCATGCCGTAATTTTGGTACTTATGGTATGTGATCTATGGCTTTTTATCTGGGATTAGTGTTGCTCTGTGGTTCATTCTTGGTAAGAGCTGCTCAAGAACCGTAGTTGTGATGTGGTCTTCTATCTACAGTGTTGTACATGGTACAGTGTTTTTTCACACACCTAGGAGATACACATAGGATAAACACTTCATACACACAGGAAATATCCCTATAAAGAGGAAATATCCCTATAAAGAGGAAATGGGCTGCCCACAGGTCAAAGCAGCCACGCCTGGAAAAGCTCTCAGGTATCTGAAAGAATTGGGTGTACGAGATGTGATCTATACCATGATGAGACTGTAGATCCTTATCACATGCCATGCCCTAAGCCTGTGAGGCAAAGGTTTGTGCATGCTGCACCATCCCCATTTAACCCTACACTGTCAGTAATGTTATGGGTTCCTGGAGAAATGGAACCAGCTGTGGGTGATGGGATTAAAACAGCAGGAGAATATGAAGATGCTGTCATGGCTCCTCATGGGGCCTGGGTCTCAGCTGTAAAGGGAACAGCTGAGAAACTGCACCTACCCCGTCACAAAGCCCTGGTGGTGGCTCTTGATACTCCCAGGCCTGGAACTGTCTGGGAGCAGGTCACAGAATCATGGAATCATGGAATGGGTTGGGTTGAAAGGGTTCCAGATCATCTTGTTCGAACCCCCTGCATGAATGGGTAGGGACACCTCCCACCCAACTGAAGCCAACCCTGTCCCTGTCCCCATGAAACTCACTGGAAATCTAGATACAGAGAGACAAAAGCCATCTCACCTTCCTGCCCTTTCAACAGCCATACTCATATTGCTTAAATGTGACTTTTTCTAAAATTTCATGTGTTTCAGTTAGTAACTGACATCACCCTGGTGCAGGATGCTTCAGAGCTGCAGATCCACATCTCCCTCTCCATGCTTCTCCATTGGCTGCAGGGGACAGCTGCCCTCTCCCCACAGCCTGCAGGGGAACTTCTGTTCCTGCCCTTCCTTCTTTCACTGATCTTGGGGTCTTGTGGAAGGCTGGCAGCAGGCTTCCACCTCCTTCTCCATGGACATCTCCAGCATTCTCTGCCACAGACATTCCATGGTCACCCAGGGCAGCTCCTGACTCCTGAGGGAGGTACTCTCCCAGATAAGGGCACCCCAGGTCTCCACACCCCTTATATACCCCTAGGGTCACTGCAGAGCCCCCCATGACAATGGTGTCCAGGCACCAGACCCTGCATCACAAAGCCCTGGTGGTGGCTGTGGAGACGTCCAGGCCTGGAACTGGAAGGGTTAAAGATCACCTAATTCCAACCCAACCCGTTCAATTATTCCATGATTCTGCTCAACTGAAACCAACCCTGCCCCCGTCCCCATGGAACTCCAATCCACAGCATCAGATCAGTCAGTAGTAGTGTCGCTTGGAGCTGCTCAAGGATGAGGTACCCGTGCTCTTCCTGCTGCTTGATCCTACAGATCATTGCCATGACCCTCCAGATCATTCTGAATCACAGAATACCTCAGGCTGGAAGAGACCCCTGAGAATCTGCTTGTATGAGTTCCCTGCTCAAGGGAGGATGAACCACATTGAGGTTGCTCAAGGGCATCCCCAGCGTGGCTTCATCCACAAAGAGGCTGAAAGTGCCTTTTTTCCCACCCCACATTGGGATTACAAAGACAGGATAAAGTGTTGGTACAAGTTCTGAACACTGAGGCATCATCACTGCTTGCCAGGAGGACTTTGAATCCCTGATGGCACTGTGACCCTCATCATCTCGTGAACTTCCCACCCACCACATCACCCACCTCTTCAATCCAGACATCACCAGGCTGGCCACAACAGGACAATGGTAGACCATGGCAAAGGGCTTGCTAAAGGCCAGGTGCACCCCATGCCTTTCTGTCCCCTGCCCACTCTGCTTCACCAATCCCCTCTTTGTCCCCCACCTGCCTGGAGCAGGCTGGACCCCATCACTGTCCCAGGGACTGAGGTTATAGAATCATAGAATCGTGGAATGTTTGGGGTTGGAAGGGACCTCTAGAGATCATCCAGTGCAACCCCTCTGCCAAAGCAGGATCACCCAGGGCAGGCCACACAGGAACATACCCAGGGATGTGTTGAAAGTCTCCAGAAAAGGAGACTCCACAGCCTCTCTGGGCAGCCTGTTCCAGTACTCTCTCTACCTCACAGACAAGAAGTTTCTCCTCATGTTAAGGTGGAACTTCCTATGTTCGAGCTTAAACCCATTATTCCTTCTCCTATTAATGGACACCACTGAAAAGAGATTGGCCTATTCCTTTGGACACCCACCCCTCAGATATTTAGAGGCATTCATAAGATCCGGTCTAAGCCTTCTTTTCTCATGGCTAAAAAGCCCTTATGCTCTCAATCTTTCTTCATAGGAGAGATGTTCAAGTTCCTTAACCCTCCCCCTAGCTCTCCCTTGGACTGTCTCCAGCAGATCCCTGCCTCTTGAACTACTGGATCCAGTATTGCAGGTGTGGTCTCACCAGGGCAGAGAAGAGGCGTAGGAAAACCTCCCTAGATATGTTGGATACACTTTTCCTGATGCACTCCTGGACACCATTGGCCCTTTTGGCCACAAGAGCCCATTGTTGACCCATGGAGAATTTACTGTCCACTGGGACTTCACATTTTTCCCCATGGAGCTGCTTTCCAGCAGAAAGTCCCCTAATCTGCACTGGTGGTTTGTGTTATTCCTACCCAGATGCAGGACTCCACACTTGTCCTTATTGAATTGGATGAAATTCACCTTTGCCCAGCTGTCCAGCCTGTCCAGATCCCATGGAGAGCAGCACAGCCTTCTGGTGTCTCAGCTCCCTGCCCCAACTTTGGATCATCAGGAACTTGCTGAGGTTACACCCCATCCCCTCATCTAGGTCGTTGATGAAGAGATTGCACAAAACTGGACCCAGTACTGATCCCTGGGGAACACCACTGGCCACAGGCCTCCAACTTGACTCTGTGCCACTCATCACAACTCTCTGAATACTGTTTTGAGCCCATTACCACTCCACCTCAACAGTCCAATCATCTGTCAAGTATTTCTTGAGTTTTGTTATGAGGATGTTATGGGAGACAGTGTCTAAAGCTTTACTGAAGTCAAGGTATATGACATCCACTGCTCTCCCTTCATCTGCCCATTTGGTCATCCCTTTGTAGAAGGATATCAGCTTAGTTTTTTCCTTAGTAAACCAATGTTGGCTGCTCCTGAGAACCTTCTTTGTGTTTGCACACTCAGACTACTGAATATTCTGGAAGGCAGACTTCTCCTTTCCTGCTCAGTATTGAGAGATACATTTACCATTGAAGAGATGTGGAATCCCCTCAGTTTCAATACAAATTTTCTCCTTCCCCTCTTTCATCCTCCTGTGTGGTATTAACTGTAGCAAAATGGACCTTCCAGTATCTGTAGGGACCTGAAGTGGAATCCTGAAGAGGGACTGTTTCTAAGGGCTTGTATGAAAGGATGAGGAGCAATAGGTTTAAGTTAGGAGTTTATTTGGATTGGATGTTAGGAAAAAGTTCCTTACCATGAGGGTACTGGAGAAAATGGAAAAGGTTGCCCATGGAGGTGGTTGAGGCCTCATCGCGGGAGATATTCAAGGTCAGGCTTGAGGAGGCTCTGAGAAAACAGATTTCGCTGAGGCTGTCCCTGCTTATTGGAGGGGGGTTGGACTATATGACACTGTGATGTCCTTACCAAGAAAAATAATTGTGTAATTTTATGATTCTATGATCTTCAGACACCTCATTTACCATAGAGCAGGCCCAGAGCTCACCAAAGATGGGGTTTAGAAGCCCAAATCTGTTTGATGGGCCAAGGGGCGGTTTACACAGACTGATAAGCCAAGGCTCAGTGCTGTGGAGACTGTGGACAGTAGAGTAGTATCCTGGGGGTGCCTGAAGGGTGGGTTTGGCCATGGTGGAGCTTTTCTTCACAGTGGGAAACCGCTTCGGCAAGAAAGAATGGCCCAAAGGGCAGCTGGGGATGCCTGGAGTGGAGAGCAGAAGAAAGAAATGTCACTGCAAGGGCCATGCTGGGGAACACCACATCCCCCAGAAGGAGCCTGGATCAGCCCAAGGCTCTGTGTGCCAAGGCAGAGGCAGGGAGGACACAGAGATGTCAGGAGAAGAAGGGGACAGAAAGAGGGGGCAGGTGGGTGAAGGAGCAGAGCCTGCAGGGCAAGAGGCACAGGGGATGGGAGAGCCCAGGACAGACTGTGCTGGAGAGGAGAGAGGGAAAAGCTGTGGAAAAGCTGGAGGCACACTTGGCAGAGCCAAGCTCTCCATGCCTTTGCTGATGGCTCTTGTCTCTGTCCCTGATGGCCATGGGGAGACAAGTGGAGCTTCCATTAGCACTGGGGCTCAGGGCGTCCTTGTGCATGTGCAGGAGTCTGGGAGGTGCTGTGCCATAGTCCTGCCCTTGGCATTGCCCAACTCCACGTGCCAGTGCTGCCAGGAGAGCACTGAGGGCTGAGGGAGGGACAGGATCTCCCTCCCTTGCCGGGGCCTGGGACTCAGGGCTGGGCCCTTTGCAGTCCTGACACACAGCCAGGCTTCCTCAGCACCAGAGCCACCTGCACCTTCCTTTTCCCCACCTGCCATCACTGCCTCCTGCTTCCTGCTCCCCCCACACCCTGCAGGGGACACTGCTTTGTCAGGGCTGTCCCTCAGGGGGACCCAGGCACATGCCAAGAAACTTTGGAAACTTTGGAAACTTTGGACTCTGCCTTGGACTTTCTTGTGGAGAAAGCAGCTTCTGCAGCTTCCTCTCCTTGCCTCTTGAGCAATTGTCATGGGCTCAGCATCATCCCTCCAGAGGGCTCCTGACAGCTGTGAGATGGGCTCCTGGGATGGAGGGAGCTGCTGGCAAGTGGGCAGTGATGCAGAGAAAAAGCTCTGGGCAGGAGCAGCTCCTCTGCAGAGCACAGCAGGGCTGAGGGCACTGCCAGGGTATCTGGGGGGATGAGCATGGCAGAGAGAGCTTCAAGGGGGTGAAGATGGAGGGGATGAGTGCCAGCTGAGTGGAAGAGAACCTTCCCAGCTTCTGACATGGTGAGTGCCTGGTGCAGGGCAGTGAAGGTGGTGCAGTTCCTGGAGGCATCTCCTAAAGCTGCAGAGCCAGAGGTGCTGGGAGCTGTAAGGGGGGAAGGGGCTGGAGGTGGAAGGGGAATTGTAGAGGAGTGAGGGGGTGTGTGCAGGCAGGGGTGCCCAGGGCTGTCCTTCAGAGCAGGGTCCTGCAGCCCAGGGGCTGTGTGCTGGGACAGGGACTCTGCTGCCTGCCTGCCTGCCAGGGGCAGCTCTCAGCCTGCCCGGGGAGCTCCCTGGTGCTGGCTGAAGCTGTGGCTGGCAGGAGAGAGGGAGCACAGGGCAGGCTCCTGGTGCTGGTGAGAGAGGGATGAATTGCTCAGGGCTGCTCACAGCTCCAGCTGATTACCAGAAGATTTCTGAGGGGACTTTTCAGGAGTCCCTTCAGGGCAGGGCTTTCCTGCTCCAGTCTGGGCTCTCCTCAGGCTCTGCTTCCACTTGTCTCTCTAGGACATGGAAAGCACTTTGTGCACTCAGCAGAAGGCACAGAGACCCCAGTTCTCCTCAGCCCTTGTCTGCCCTTCTCCTCAGCCCTTGCACAGCCAAAGATGCCCCTGGACAGGTCCTGCTGCTGCCAGGAGGGGTGTGCAGGGCAGAGCTGAGCACTCAGTGGGTGAGATGGGGGCTGAGAGCACTGACAGGGAGGAGAGCTGGGGACAGAGAAGCTACTTTGCTTCCACTTTTCTCTGGCTAAGCTTGGTGGGATGTAAACTCAGATGTGCAGGGGAGAGCAGGGGCTGAGACTCCTCAAGCCCCTGGAAGGGAACTAGGAACCTTGGGAACTGTCTCCACCCACCACCCCCAAGCAGCTCAGCTCAGGCTCCCCTTTCCACTTCCCTCAGGGGGTGTGTGCCCTGTTCTTCAGCCCCTGCACCCCCCGAGTGCCTGCAGGGCAGAGCTGGACACCCAGGGGCTGGGCTGGGCTCTGTGAGTAGGGTCAGGAAAGGAGATAGGGCCAATGAAACCAGCTCCTGCCTGGGGCATCTCCAGGCAGCAGATGTGTCCATGGCAAAGAGGTGTCCATATTCCCTCTGCTCTCTGGAGCTCTGGGTAATGTCCTCTGTGAGGCTGGAGAGGAGCTGACCCTCCCTTCATCAGACCAGCTCCCCCTTCTCTGCACACAGACACAGGCAATCCTCTTGCCCTGCTCTGTTCTCCCTGAGTGCAGCAGAAATGCTGAGGTTTTGAGACATCCAAGAATATTCCCCGGGAGAGGTGGGGAAGCTGAATTAAAAACGAAACCTCTGTGAAACTGCCTTCTGCAACCTGGTTCTTCAGCACTGAGAATACAGATGCTGACAATCCCTTTTGTTTAGCAATGCTTTGATATGACAAATTTCACCACTAATAGTTGCTTCTAAGAGATCCAAGCATAGAGCTGAAAGAAGATCATAGAATCATAGAATCATAGAATCCTAGGGGTTAGAAGGGACCTCGAAAGATCATCTAGTCCAACCCCCCCTGCCAGAGCAGGGCCACCTAGAGTACATCGTGCAGGAACGTGTCCAAGCGGGTTTTGAATGTCTCCAGTGAAGGAGACTCCACAACCCCCCTGGGCAGCCTGTTCCAGGGCTCTGTCACCCTTACAGGAAAAAATTTTTTTCGAATATTCAACTTGAACCTCCTGTGCTCCAATTTACACCCATTACCCCTTGTCCTATCACTGGTCACTACTGAGAAAAGCCTAACTCCATCTCCCTGACACTCACTCCTTACATCTTGTAGAAAAGTGTGTGTGTCCATACCAGGAAAAGATGATAGGGAAATTTTCTTTGATTTTCTAGACAGGTTTTAATTAATTTTATTCATTTTTCTCTTTGGTCAGTGCCCCATGGTGAAAAGCAGACAATGTCTAACAGCAGCTCCATCAAGCAGTTCCTCCTCCTGGCATTTGCAGACAGGCGGGAGCTGCAGCTCTTGCACTTCTGGCTCTTCCTGGGCATCTACCTGGCTGCCCTCCTGGGCAATGGCCTCATCATCACCACCATCGCCTGTGACCACCACCTCCACACCCCCATGTACTTCTTCCTCCTCAACCTCTCCCTCCTCGACCTGGGATCCATCTCCACCACTCTGCCCAAAGCCATGGCCAATTCCCTCTGGGACAACACGGGCATCTCCTACAAGGGATGTGCTGCACAGCTCTTCTTCTTTGTCTTTTTGTTGGCGGCAGAGTTTTTTCTCCTGACCATCATGTCCTACGACCACTATGTGGCCATCTGCAAACCCCTGCACTACGGGACCCTCCTGGGCAGCAGAGCTTGTGTCCACATGGCAGCAGCTGCCTGGGGCTCTGGGTTTCTCTATTCTCTGCTGCACACAGCCAATACATTTTCCCTGCCCCTCTGCCAGGGCAATGCCCTGGACCAGTTCTTCTGTGAAATCCCCCAGATCCTCAAGCTCTCCTGCTCACACTCCTACCTCAGGGAACTTGGGCTTATTGTAGTAAGCTGTTTTTTAGATTTTTGGTGTTTTGTTTTCATAGTGGTGTCCTATGTGGAGATCTTTAAAGCTGTGCTGAGGATCCCCTCTGAGCAGGGAAGGCACAAAGCCTTTTCCATGTGCCTCCCTCACCTGGCCGTGGTCTCCCTCTTTGTCAGCACAGCCATGTTTGCCCACCTGAAACCCCCCTCCATTTCTTCCCCATCCTTGGACCTGGTGGTGTCATTTCTGTACTCAGTGGTTCCTCCAACAGTCAATCCCCTCATCTACAGCCTGAGGAACCAGGAGCTCAAGGGTGCTGCGTGGAGACTAATGACTCAATTTTTTTCTCAAATAAGAAAATGCTCAATTTTTCATGCATATAATTGATAATGTATCTCATATCATTACTAATGTCTCTCATAACAGATTCAACGTGCCATCTGTGGCTTCTGATGATGGAGGCTTTTGGCTCTCTTTTACAAGTGATAATGATGTGCATAAAAAAATCTTTCATTGTTCATACCATTTCCAGTTCTGTGGTTTTCTTTAGGGTGTTAAAAAAAAGGCTGCTGGAAAGGTTTTTTAAAATAACTTCTATGTTCTCTGGGCATTGCAATCGATAAAGATTCCAGCAGTGAATTCTTTACCTAATGTCCTTTTTCTGAGACTTCTCTGGTGTTAGGTTTAGATCCAGACACACTTGGAGTTCCCTGGGGAGAAATGTAGGAAGCAAGGGGGTTCACTCTGACCCTTGTGACCCAACGGGAGGTCCTTCCTCATTCTCTCCTCTGATCCCTGAACAAAACCCTCCAACCCTGTCCTGGCTCCATTTCTACTGTGTTCTACAAATCACTGCCTCAGACCTCTGTTTTAGTCACTTTAGTTTTAACCCCTCGCTATCCCTTCCACATAGTAACAGAACAATCCTTGACATCAATCCTATTAAGTCACAACTTGGGCACTCCAGTATAGAAAAGGCATCAAGGTGTTCGAGAGTGTCCAAAGGAGAGCAACAAGGATGGTGAAGGGTCTGGAAGGGATGACTTATGAGGAGCAGCTGAGGTCACTTGGATTGTTCATTTGGGAGAAAAGAAGGCTGAAGGGAGACTCCATTGCAGTCTGTGGATCCTCATGAGAGGAAGAGAATGGGCTGGTTCTGGTTTCTTCACTCCTGTGAGCAATGACAGAACTTGGGGAAATGATAGGAAGCTTAATCAGAGGAGGTTAAGGTTAGATATCAGGGAAAGGTTTTTCCCCAATGGGCAGTTGAGCAATGGAACAACTTCATTGCTTCCAAGTAATGACCATTCCCCCAGAGAAGTGGTCACAGCACCAATCCTGACTGAGTCCAGGAAGTGTTTGAATGATCTCAGGCTCATGGTGTGACCCCAGGGGTACCCTACAAAGGACAGGAGTTGGACTTGATCATCCTGATGGGTCCCTTCCAACTCAGCGTATTCTATGATTCTGTGATAATACATTGGATATCAGCAAGAAATGGAGCCAGGTCCTTCCTGGGTTGTGCATGATGGGAGGGTGAGAACCAATGGGCATCATCTGAAAAAATGGAAGTAAAACTCAAAAACTTGCTCCTTATCAAGACACTCAAGCACATCTACCAGAGAGCTTGTGTCACCTCCATTCCTGCAGCTTTTCAAGAACAAAATTAAGAAAGGCCTGAGTAACCTTCCCTTACCCTAAACCAACCCTGATGTGACCAGGGGGTTGGCCTAGAGACCTCCTGATGATCAGCCCTCTGATCATCTTTGTGGCCTCCTCTGGACTTGTTCTAACAGCTCCAGGTCCTCCTTGTGCTTGGGGCTCCAGAACTGGACCCAGCACTGCAGTGGGGTCTCACCAGAGTGGAGCAGAGGAGCAGAGTCTCCTCCCCTGACCTGCTGGCCACGCTGCTTTTTGTGTAGCTCAGGCAATGCTTGGCTTCCTGGGCTGCCAGCACGCCTTGCCAGCTGGTGCTGAGCTTCTCATCAACCAGCACCCCCAAGTCCTCCTTCTCCTTAGGGCTGCTCTCAAACCGTGCTCTGCCCAACCTGTATTTGTGCTGGGGATTGCCCCAACCCAGGTGCAGGACCTTGTGCTTGTCCTTCTTGAACCTCATGAAGTTTGCATGGGCCCACCTCTCCGTCCTGTCTCTTTGTCTGGACAGTCTGTGTCTGGAAAGGTGACTTTAGAAATGGTCACTGTATCACTACCACCAGGAAAAACTCTTTCTTGAGGTTTTGAACTTGGTTAGCTCTTCATCCCATCTTGGGTGTAGCTGGGAGGTGTTGTACATTTTCTGACATTATTGATATTCTCACCCCACTGTCCCCAAGAAAAATCCAAACCCACAAGTGAGGGATGGGCTCTGCCTTCTCATTACGTGGGGTTCAGAGAGTGACCTCAGTGCTTCATAAAAATAATAAAAAATAAAACTCATGGCTTTAGAGCCACCTTTACAGAGCATTTGACTCTGCTCTAACAAGGCCATGGGGAGGCCCTGGCAGCAATGGTCCCCAGTGGAGCCAATCAATGCTTCAAGGTACTTTCAGGTTCCGTTCTGACTTCTGGAGCATTCATCTCTCAGCACCTGAGGATCATGGACTCAGCAGCAAACACAACCTGGGGCTCAATGAGACACAGAGAGCACTAAAGGGCCATGGCTCTCCATGGGATATTCTGCACATCTTCAAGACTTGTGCAGCTAATTGGAGAGGTTTTCCCACTGTAGTTAAGGAGGAACATTTCCTACTGTGATTAATGAAAACTGATTCTGGGTTTTCTTTTTGTTTCTTGTTTTGTTCTTTAATATTTTAACAGATCATCTCATGATTCTCATTTTGGAGCAGAGGTGATAGAAGTCCCCTGATGTCTGGCACTGTGTTGGCTACTTTACTTCTCACCTCCCAGCCCCACCATTCCTTTCATTTCCCACCTGGGACTTCCATCCCTGCGCCTTGCATCAGGCTTCTCCTCTCCTCTCTGCAGCTGGAGGTTACAGCTCCACTGCACCACCTCCCACCTACTCTCCTTAGAGAACTGACTGCACACGGGCACAGCAGGAGTTTTCCTTTGTACCAGCCAAGAAAAGTCAAGCAGAGAAAGTGAAGAAGAATGTGATGAGAAAGGGTTTAGAGAGACAGATGGGAAAAGGGAGATGTGATCATCATGACAGAGGTGGCTAAAGAGACAATCAGGCTGCTGAAAGACAGGGGAGCTTTGAACAACCTGCTGCTCAAAGCAGCACCCAGGGGAGAAGCATCTGAATGAACAAAGAGTAGGAGAAGGGACAATTGGAGAGGAATGGGAATGGCCTTTGTCTGGACAGTCTGTGTCTGGAAAGGTGACTTTAGAAATGGTCACTGTCTCACCACCACCAGGCAGAAGTTTCTGTTGAGGCTCTGCACTTGGTTTGCTCCTTGACCCTTCTTGGGGTAGTTGGGAGGTGTTGTGCATTTTTCCTACAGTTCTTATTGGTCATCTTCACACCCCACTGCCCCCAGGAAACTTCCTGACCCACAAGTGAGGGATGGGCTCTGCCTTCCCATTTCCTGGTGTTCAGAGTTTGGCCTGACTGATCCATAAAATAAATAAATAAATACATATATAAACAAATAAATAAAAAAATACCTGTGGCTTCAGAGCCACCTCTACAGAACCTTTTCCTCACTGCAGACATGGCCTCCAGTGACCTTCTCTAACAAGTCTCTGGGGAGGCTTTGTCAGGAATGGGACCCAAAGGAGCCAATCAATGATTCAAAATAATTTGGATTTTTCTTTTGGCTTTAACATCTGAAGACAGTTGTTTTTCAGTCTCCTGTCAGTATCTGAGGATCATGGACTCAGTCCCTCTGGCACCATAGGGCCCATTACAGTACTGAGAAGCCATGAATCACCCTGGGGTGTTTTTAGTGTTCAAGAGTTGCACAGCTAATTGGAGAGGTTCCCGTGCAGAAGAAGATAACAAAGAGCATATAATAAAAACTATTGAAAAGTTCTATTTTACTGGTTTTCAGTTTAGGAGTTGTATATTCAACTGGTACTGGTGCAGACTCTTTCAGACTCTCTGAATGAGGCCTGAACACTGAGGAAAAACCTTTGAGATCCAGTGCTTCATGAAGAACATTGATTGCTCCTCACCACCCCAAACGCAACATTGCTCTCATTGGCTCCCTGGAAAGGGTCTGGGATAATTTGCCTCCACCACCTGGTCACCACCCCCTTGTCAGTGCCACCACTTGTACCCTCCATCCAGCTGGTGCTGCTCGTTCAGCTCACTCCTGTCCCCACGCTGCCACTTCATCCCCACCCACCCACCCCGCATGGCACCAGCATCATCGGGGTCTCTGCGGGGAGCCCCGAGCGCTGGCAGCGATTGTCCTGTCCCACAATGAGGGGATGGGGGCAGCGGCAGCGAGCCCGTTCCTGCCCTGCCTGCAGGACACCTTCCCTTAGGGGCAGGAGGAGCAATGCATGACAAGTGTCCCTTTCCAAAAGCCCGCAGCAGCCTCTCTTTCCTACGGCAGCTGCTTTCTGCACTGCCATCAAGAACGCCCTGCAGGCTGCACTTTGCATTTCCCCCTAAGAAAGGGAATGGTCGTTCTTGGCATCACCCAGCACGGACAGAATGTCCTCAGGTAGAAAGAAAAAGGAACAACAAAGATACAGAACTTGGAACCTCCCAGGGACTGGGAGGGAATGGGAGGGACTGGGAGGGACTGGGAGGGATTGGGGTGAAAATGGGAGGGGATTGGGGGGAAATGGGAAGGGAACTGGGTGGTGATTGGGAGGAACTGGGAGGGAAATGGGAGTTATTTGGAGCCAACTGGGAGCAACTGGGAGGGATTTGGAGTCATCTGGGAGTGACTGGGACTCATTGGAAGTCAACTGGGAGGAACTGGGATTAGCTGGGAGGGACGTTTTTATACTGGTGTATACTGGCCTCTAGTGGTTTAACTGGCCTATAGTGGTGTATAGTACTTATACTGGTTTATACTGGTCTATACTGGTCTGTGCAGGTCTGTACCGGTTTACAGTGGTCTGTAGTGGTTATACTGGTCTGTACTGGTCTATACTGGTTTATACTGCTCTATACTGGTTTACTGGTTAACAGTGGTCTATACTGGTTTGTACTGGTCTATACTGCTCTATACTGGTGTTACTATCCGAGTTATTATTTATATTTTGATCGCAAGGAACATTCAGCCACTGACTCAGAGACAACGCTTGAATTGACAAATAACCAGACTGCTGGATTTAAAATTAGTTACAAATTTTTATTTCGAAACAGGGAAAGCCGGTTACACTGGCAATAAGACCTTTTGTATAAAGTAACCACCTTAATCGATGGTCGTTAAGAGTAACAAAAGGGGTTAACAGATTAACAGAGGGGTTCAGGCCAATCACGGGGTTTTGTTGACACGGGATGCACACGGGGTCAACAGTCTAGGAAATTCCTAGAGTGTACAGAGGATAATTTCCTGCTCCAGCCGGTGAATGAGCCCACCAGGGATGGAGCCCCCTGTTCCCAAACAGAGAGGGGCTGGTGAGAGATGTGGTGGTCAGTGGACGTCTGGGACTCAGCAATTGCTAAATAATAGAGTTTTCAGTCCTCAGGGATGCAAGGAGGGCCATCAATAAAACCTCTGTGCTGGACTCCCGGAGGGCAGATTTTGGCCTTTTCAGAAGACTGATTCAGAGTGTACCCTGGGAAACAGCCCTTGGAAACAAAGGGGTCCAGGAGGGATGGACGTACTTCAAGGAGCAAGTTCTGAAAGCACAGGAGCAGCTGTCCCGGTGTGCCGAAAGGTGAGCCAGTGGGGAAGAGACCGGTCTGGCTGAATTGGGAGATTTTGAAAGAAATCAGGATAAAGAAGAGAGCCTACCAATTATGGAAAAAAGGGGTAACTACTCAGGAAGAATTTAGGACTAGAGTTAGGTAGTGTAGAAAGAAAATTAGAGAGACAAAGGCACAACTAGAACTGAATCTCGCCACCTCTGTGAAGGATAACAAAAAGTCCTTCTACAGATACATCAATAGCAAAAGGAGGGGCAGGGAAAACCTCCATTCTCTCCTGGACATGGGTGGGAATAGAGTTATCAAAGAAGAAGAAAAGGCCAAGGTATTTAACACCTTCTTTGCCTCAGTTTTCAACAGTAAGACAGGTTGTCCTGAGGACAGGTGGCTTCTGGAGGTTGTAGAAAGAGACGAGAATCTGAACAGCCCCCCCTGTAATCCAGAAGGAAACAGTCAGTGACCTGCTGAGCTGCTTGGATCCCCACAAGTCTATGGGACCAGATGGGATCCACCCAAGGGTGATGAGAGAGCTGGCAGAAGAGCTGACCAAGCCTCTCTCTATCATCTAGCAACAGTCCTGGCTCACTGGGGACATCCCAGATGATTGGGAGTTGGCGAATGTCATGCCAATCGACAAAAAGGGCCAGAAGGAGAACCCAGAAAACTCCAGGCCCGTCAGCCTGACCTCAGTGCCTGGCAGGTTTTTGGAACAGATCATCGTCAGTGTAATCACACAGCACCTGCAGGATGGGCAAGGGATTAGACCCAGCCAGCACGGGTTTAGGAAGGGCAGGTCCTGTCTGACCAACCTGATCTCCTTTTATGATCAGGTGATCTGACTGGTGAATGAGGGGAAGGCTGTGGATGTGGTCTACCTGGACTTCAGCAAAGCCTTTGACACCGTCTCTCACAGCATCCTCCTGAAAAAGCTGTCAGCCCGTGGCTTGGACAGGAGCACCCTGTGCTGGGTTAGGAACTGGCTGGAGGGCCGGGCCCAGAGAGTGGTGCTGAACGGTGCTGAATTCAGTTGGTGGCCGGTCACTAGTGGTTTCCCCCAGGGATCGGTGTTGGGCCCAGTTCTAATCAATATCTTTATTGGTGATCTAGATGAGGGGATTGAGTCCATCATCAGCAAATTCACAGACGACACTAAGCTGGGGGGGGAGTGTTGAGCTGGAAGGCAGGAGGGCTCTGCAGAGGGACCTGGACAGACTGGAGAGTTGGGCTGATCCCAACGGGATGAGGTTCAACATGGCCAAGTGCCAGGTCCTGCACTTTGGCCACAACAACCCCATAGGGAGCTCCAGGCTGGACACAGAGTGGCTGGAGAGCAGCCAGACAGAAAGGGACCTGGGAGTCTGGATTGACAGGAAGCTGAACACGGGCCAGCAGTGTGCCCAGGTGGCCAAGAAGGCCAGTGGCATCCTGGCCTGTATCCGGAACAGCGTGGCCAGCAAGTCCAAGGCAGTGATTCTGCCCCTGTTCTCAGCGCTGGTGAGGCCACACCTTAAGTCCTATGTCCAGTTCTGGGCCCTTCATTTTAGGAAGGATATCGAGATCCTGGAGCAGGTCCAAAGGAGGGCAATCAGGCTGGTGAAGGGACTCGAGCACAGATCCTATGAGGAGAAGCTGAGGGAGCTGGGGATGTTCAGCCTGGAGAAGAGGAGGCTCAGGGGAGACCTCATCACTCTCTCCAACTACCTGAGAGGAGATTGTAGCCAGGTGGGGGTCAGTCTCTTTTCCCAGGCAACTCTCAGCAAGACAAGAGGGCAGGGTCTCAAGTTCATTATAAAGTCATAGAACTGTTTCGGTGTGAAGAACTTCCCAGACCACCTTTGTGGAAACATCCCCATGGTAGTCTGGGGTTTTGCTGGGATGGGTACAGAAAGACTCATCCTTAAACCTGGAGGGAGCAGCCAGGGTTGGGAGAGATGGACAATGGCTGTGGGGTGACCAAGGCCCTGGGTCACCTTCTTGCTCTCTCCATGCCACCAAATGCACAGAGCAGCCTCCTCTGCCCTGCACCTCCATCTCTGGGCTCTCTTCAGCAGCCCTGGCTCTGCACCACAGCCCCTGCTGGCAGTGTCCCTCTCCATGACCATGCAGGGCCAGTTACACACCCTTGGCTTTCTCTGCCAGGGTTTCACTTGCCAGCCCAGAACAGCTCCTTCCAGGCTCTCCCACCTCCCCTCCCCTCTCTCCCAGCACAGCCCAGTTGCTGCTGGCCCCACACCAGTACCCAGCCCAGGCTGCTCTGGGCAGTCCCAGCACAGCCCCAGCCCCTCTGAAGGGCAAAGCAGCTCCTGGGGGGCAGAGAGAGCTCAGAGCCCCAGATGGGTGACCAAGCATGACAAAAGGAGCAGGAGGCACCCTGTTTCCCCTGCTCTCCTCTCCAGGAGATCCGCAGAGCTCTGCAGCCCCTCGGGGCCATCCCCTCTGCCCAGCCCAGCACAACAGCCCTGGCCCTTGTGCTCCTCAAGAGCTCTGACTGCTCCAGGCACAGAGCAGCCTTCCCAGGGCTGTGGCAGCCAGGGAGGGGTTTTCACTTCCCATTCATTCCTGATCCACTCAGCACGGACAGCAGACAAAAAAAAAATATTGAAAGTTCATTTATTTTACTTAAACCCAGCAGAGGCTCTCCATGTACACAATGTTTCTTGGTCAAATAGGTGGGTGGAAAATAAGGTAAGAAGGAAGAGTAATGATACTGCTTTAATGAAATGAAAATTACAGCTGAAGAAAAAGGAAAAAAATGTAAAGAAAGACAGATTAGGAATGTCATGCATTGTGAGTCATTTGCAGAAGACAGGAGGCAGCTTATAGTTGCATAAAACCCCTAACTGTTTCCTCAGAGAACCCTTGAGCTCCTGGTTCCTCAGGCTGTAGATGAGGGGGTTCACTACTGGAGGAACCACCGAGTACAGAAATGACACCACCAGGTCCAGAGATGGGGAAGAGATGGAGGGGGGCTTCAGGTAGGCAAAGATGCCAGTGCTGACGAACAGTGAGACCACAGCCAGGTGAGGGAGGCACATGGAAAAGGCTTTGTGCCTTCCCTGCTCTGAGGGGATTCTCAGCACAGCCATGAAGATCTCCACATAGGACACCACTATGAAAACAAAGCAGACAAATTCCAAACTGGCACTGACCACAATAAGCCCAATTTCCCTGAGGTAGGAGAGTGAGCAGGAGAGCTTGAGCATCTGGGGGATTTCACAGAAGAACTGGTCCAGGGCATTGCCCTGGCACAGGGGCAGGGAAAATGTATTGGCTGTGTGCAGCAGAGCAGTGAGAAACCCAGTGCCCCAGGCAGCTGCTGCCATGTGGACACAAGCTCTGCTGCCCAGGAGGGTCCTGTAGTGCAGGGGTTTGCAGATGGCCACGTAGCGGTCGTAGGACATGATGGTCAGGAGAGAGAATTCAGCTACAATAAGGAATACAATGAAGAAGATCTGTGCAGCACATCCCATGTAGGAGATGTTGGTGTTGTCCCAGAGGGAATTGGCCATGGCTTTGGGCAGAGTGGTGGAGATGGATCCCAGGTCGAGGAGGGAGAGGTTGAGGAGGAAGAAGTACATGGGGGTGTGGAGGTGGTGGTCACAGGCGATGGTGGTGATGATGAGGCCATTGCCCAGGAGGGCAGCCAGGTAGATGCCCAGGAAGAGCCAGAAGTGCAAGAGCTGCAGCTCTCGCCTGTCTGCAAATGCCAGGAGGAGGAACTGCCTGATGGAGCTGCTGTTGGACATGTGCTGCCTCTGGGAATGGTGCACTGTCAGAGAAAGAAAAGGCATAAGTAAGTCAGGTCTGATTTTTCTAAGCATTTCTTTTATAAATTCAAAGAAATCCCCAAACCACCTCACTTCATACAGGAAGGATTTTTGCCGGTCCCATTCATGAGCTGTAGTTGGTGCTGGCTGATGGTGTCAGTCAGAGCAGCATCTGAACTCTGGGCTCTGCAGGAGTCAGTCCTGTCCTACAGGAATTAATAAAAAAGGAAATGTTGATCTGACATTGAATCCAATGTTAAAATCCGAGAGATTTTCAGCATTGTCATCCCAATGCACCACCAGCCTGCAGAGCAGAGCAGAGCAGATTTAGCATGGTTTGGTCTGGTTGAGTTTCTCAAAAACACATGAGGAATATTATAATGCTGAAGCCCCTGGTATTTCTTCTCTGCAAATCAAACCTCAAGGGTGCTGAGAGGCAAAGGGACTGTCCCTTAGTGCAGAGTGAGGACAGCTGCTCTGTCCATCAGTCCTGCTCTCAGCTGCACAAAGAGGCAAAGACCCTAAAGATGGGGTATCCTGATGGGAGGGTGGGCTGACCCCAGCCCCACAGCCTACACTGCCCACAGACCAAAATCTCAGGTGTTTTGGATGCTTTTCCTCTATGGACACAGCAGCAGGACAGGACCTGCAATATCCATGTCTGAGCTGCACCCAAATCCTCATCCCCCAGCCCAGCGAAAAGAAGGGGAAGGACAAGGGCAGCAGCAGCAGGGGCAAGAGGGGAACCTGCAGAAGTTCCTCTGCCAAGAGAGTTGGGACAGGGAGACACAGGCAGAGACTCCAGCATTTCTCCTCTCTGGTGGGGGACTGCTGGAAGGCTCCTCAGAACTCAGTGCCCATGATCTGAAGGACTGGGGGACTGTGCTGTGTGACAGAGAGCAGGGTTTAGCTCCAGGGAGGGCAGCAGCTCTGCAGGGGATGGCTGGGAGGTGCAGGAATCCCCCCTGCCATCCTCTTCCAGGCAGCAGCTCCCTCTCCATCCCTGCCCATCTCTGCTGCCTGCAGCTCTTTCTCTGTCCCCAGCTCTCCTCCCTGTCACTGCTCACAGCCCCCATCCCACCCACTGAGTGCTCAGCTCTGCCCTGCAGACCCCTCCTGGCAGCAGCAGGACCTGTCCAGGGATCTCTGGGTGTGCAGGGGCTCATAAGGAGTTCAGACAAGACATAAGAGTACTGGGGTCTCTGTGCCTTCTGCAGAGTGTAGAAAGAGCTTTCCATGTCCTGGAGAGACAAGTGGAAGCAGAGCCTGAGGAGAGCCCAGCCAGGAGCAGGAAAGCCCTGCCCTGAAGGGACTCCTGAAAAGTCCCCTCAGAAATCTTCTGGGCATCAGCTGGAGCTGTGAGCAGCCCTGAGCAATTCATCCCTCTCTCACCAGCACCAGGAGCCTGCCCTGTGCTCTCTGTCTCCTGCCAGCCACAGCTTCTGCCAGCACCAGGGAGCTCCCCAGGAAGGCTGAGAGCAGCCCCTGGCAGGCAAGCAGGCAGCAGAGTCCCTGCCCCAGCACACAGCCCCTGGGCTGCAGGACCCTGCTCTGAAGGACAGCCCTGGGCACCCCTGCCTGCACACACCCCCTCACTCCTCTTCACAATTCCCCTTCCACCTCCAGCCCCTTCCCCCCTTACAGCTCCCAGCACCTCTGGCTCTGCAGCTTTAGGAGATGCCTCCAGGAACTGCACCAGCTTCACTGCCCTGCACCAGACACTCACCATGTCAGAAGCTGGGAATGTTCTCCTCCACTCAGCTGGCACTCATCCCCTCCATCTTCACCCCCTTGAAGCTCTCTCTGCCTTGCTCATCTCCCCCAGATACCCTGGCAGTGCCCTCAGCCCTGCTGTGCTCTGCAGAGGAGCTGCTCCTGCCCAGAGCTCTCTCTCTGCAGCACTGCCCACTTGCCAGCAGCTCCCTCCATCCCAGGAGCCCAGCTCACAGCTGTAATGAGCCCTCTGGGGGGTTGATGCTGAGCCCATGACAATTGCTCAAGAGGCAAGAAGAGGAAGCTGCAGAAGCTTCTTTCTCCACAAGAAAGTCCAAGGCAGAGTCCAAAGTTTCCAAAGTTTCTTGGCATGTGCCTGGGTCCCCCTGAGGGACAGCCCTGAGAAAGCAGCGTCCCCTGCAGGGTGTGGGGGGAGCAGGAAGCAGGAGGCAGTGATGGCAGGTGGGGAAAAGGAAGGTGCAGGTGGCTCTGGTGCTGAGGAAGCCTGGCTGTGTGTCAGGACTGCCAAGGGCCCAGCCCTGAGCCCATTCCCCAAAGGTGCCAGCCCTGAGCCCCAGCCCCTGGCAAGGGAGGGAGATCCTGTCCCTCCCTCAGCCCTCAGGGCTCTTCTCCTGGCAGCACTGGCATGTGGAGATGGGCAATGCCAAGGGCAGGACTATGGCACAGCACCTCCCAGCCTCCTGCACATGGACAAGGAGGCCCTGAGCCCCAGTGCTGCTGGAAGCTCCACTTGTCTCCCCATGGCCATCAGGGACAGAGACAAGAGCCATCAGCAAAGGCATGGAGAGCTTGGCTCTGCCAAGTGTGCATCCAGCTTTTCCACAGCTTTTCCCTCTCTCCTCTCCAGCACAGTCTGTCCTGGGCTGTCCCATCCCATGTGCCTCTTTCCCTGCAGGCTCTGCTCCTTCACCCGCCTGCCCCACCTTGCTGTCCCCTTCCTCTCCTGACATCTCTGTGTCCTCCCTGCCTCTGCCTTGGCACACAGAGCCTTGGGCTGATCCAGGCTCCTTCTGGGGGATGTGGTGTTCCCCAGCATGGCCCTTGCAGTGACATTTCTTTCTTCTGCTCTCCACTCCAGGCCTCCCCAGCTGCCCTTTGGGCCATTCTTTCTTGCTCAAGCTGTTCCCCACTCTGAAGAAAAGCTCCACCATGCCCAAACCCACCCTTTAGGAAGTCCTAGGATACTACTCTACTGTCACCACTCTCCATAGCACTGAGCCTTGGCCCATCAACCTCTGCAGACTGGCCATGTGCCTGGGGCCTCCAAACCATATCTGGGGTGACCTCTGGGCTCTCTTCATGGTAACTGAGGTGGTCAAAGTTCATATCGTCATAGAAACATAGAATCACAAACTTGTTTGTGTTTCAGGGGACCTCTAAAGTCCTTCTAATCCAATCCCCCTTCCATTAGCAGGGCCAGGCACTATTAGATAAGGTCTACCAGAAAAGTAGACCTCCTCAGACCTCCTCAAGCCTCATCTTGAATATCTCCAGGGATAAGGCTACGATTACCTCCTTGGGCATCCTCTTTTCTTTTATCCACTGCCCTCTATGTAAAGAACGTTTTCCTAACATCCGATCCAAGTCTTGAACATCTCTCATATGAAGAATAACTGTGACATTTTGAGCTGTTTAGTTTTCAGAAAAGAAGACTAAGGATGGGATGTTGTGAATGTCTGTAAATATCTCAAAGGTGAGTGTAAAAATGAAGGGGCCAATCTCTTTTCAGTGGAACAATGGCTTAAGCTAGAACATAGAAAGTTCCACCTCAACGTGAGGAGAAACTTCTTGTCTGTGAGGCTGTGGGAATACTGGAACAGGCTGCCCAGAGGGGCTGTGGATTCTCCTTCTCTGGAGACTTTCAAGACATACCTGGGTGTGTTCCTGTGTGGTCTACCCTGGGTGATCCTGCTTTGGCAGAGGGGTTGGACTGGATGATCTCTACAGGTCCCTTCCAACCCCTAACATTCCATGATTCTATGATTCTATGACCTCAGTCCTTGGGACAGTGATGGGGTCCAGCCTGCTCCAGGCAGGTGAAGGACAAAGAGGGGAATGCTGAAGCAGAGTGGGCAGGGGACAGAAAGGCCTGGGGTGCACCTGGCCTTTAGCAAGCCCTTTGCCATGCTCTACCATTGTCCTGTTGTAGCCAGACTGGTGATGTCTGGATTGAAGAGGTGGGTGATGTGGTGGGTGGGAAGTTCACAAGATGATGAGGGTCACAGTGCCATCAGGGATCCAAAGTCCTCCTGGAAGGATGTGATGGTGCCTCAGTGTCCAGAACTTGTTCCAACACTGTTTCCTGTCTTTATCCATGGGCACGATCACTTTCCTACTTCTGCTGGCCATGCTATTCCTGATACAAGCCAGGATTTTGGTGGCCTTCTTGACCACCTGGGCACACAGCTGGCTGATACTCATCTGTCTGTCCACGAGCTCTGACTGAGGCTGATGCTGTGGATGGGATTAAAAAGTTAGTTCCATGCGGACAGGGGCAGGGTTGGCTTCAGTTGGGTGAGAGGTGTCCCTACCTATGCATGCATGGGTTTGGAACCAGATGATCTTTAACCCTTCCAACCCAATCCATTCTATGATTCCATTGCTCTGTGACACAGTCCCAACCAGTTCCAGGCCTGGGATTCTCCACAGCCACCACCAGGGCTTTGTGATGCAGGGTCTGGTGCCTGCACACCACTGTAACGGGGGTCTCTGCGGTGACCCTGGGTGTATATAAGGGGTGTGGGCACCTGAGGTGCCCATATCTGGGAGAGCACCTCCCTCAGGAGTCAGCAGCTGCCCTGGGTGACCATGGAATGTCTGTGGCAGAAAATTCCCAAGATGTCCCTGGAGAAGGAGGTGGAAGCCTGCTGCCAGCCCTCCACAAGACCCCAAGGTCAGTGACTGAAGGAAGGGCCAGAACAGAAGTTCCCCTGCAGGCTGTGGGGAGAGGGCAGCTGTCCCCTGCAGCCCATGGAGGAGCACGGAGGGGCAGGTGTGGATCTGCAGCCCTGGAGAAACCCACACCAGGGTGACGTCACTTTTTACTGAAACACTTAATATTTTAGAAAAAAGTCACATTTCAGCAACTTGAGTATGGCTGGGGCAAAGGGCAGGAAGGTGAGATGGCTTTTGTCTCTCTGTATCTAGATTTCCAGTGAGTTCCACGGGGACAGGGAAAGGGTTGGCTTCAGTTGGGTGGGAGGTATCCCGACCAATTCATGCAGGGGGTTGGAACAAAATGATCTTTAACCCTTTCAACCCAATCCATTCCATGATTCTATGATTCTGTGACATGGTCCCAGATAGTTCCAGGCCTGGGCTCCCAACAGCATCTCCAGGGCTTTGTGATGGGGTAGGTGCAGTTTCTCAGCTGTTCCCTTTACAGCTGAGACCCAGGCCCCATGAGGAGCCATGACAGCATCTTCATATTCTCTGCTGTTTTAATCCCATCACCCACAGTTGGTTCCATTTCTCCAGGAACCCATAACATTACTGACAGTGTAGGGTTAAATGGGGATGGTGCAGCATGCACAAACCTTTGCCTCACAGGCTTCGGGCATGGCATGTGATAAGGATCTACAGTCTCATCATGGTATAGATCACATCTCGTACACCCAATTCTCTCAGATACCTGAGAGCTTTTCCAAGTGTGGCTGCTTTGACCTGTGGGGAACTTATTTCCTCTTTATAGGGATATTTCCTGTGTGTATGAAATGTGTATCCTATGTGTATCTCCTAGGTGTGTGAAAAGACACTGTACCATGTACCACACTGCTGAAGACCATATCACAACTACGGTTATTAAGCAGCTCTTACCAAGAATGAATCACAGAGCAACTCTAATCCCAGATAAAAAGCCACAGATCACATACCCTGAGTACCAAAGGTACAGCAGGATTGGTTTAATTTCCAACCCTGTGAAATTTCCAAGGAAAATAGTTTGATTCCCACTCAATGGAATCATCTGGTATCCTTCCTCTGAAGTCAAAATTCAAACTATTCATATGAATGAGTTGAAATTTGAACTGGGCTTTAAATAATAATTTTAGGCTCCACATTGGGCACCAGTAAATGTGTTTAACACTGGACCAGCAATTAACTGAATGACAAATGCTCTCTATTAATGCCCCTCCCCACCCTGATAAAGAAAGGAGAGAGAATAAGGGAGAGAGACTTATGGGCTGGAAACTAAACTACACAGCTTTAATGAAACAGGAATGATAAAAAGGAAAAATTGCTAAATATATACAAATATACAGAAAAATTGTTCCATGTTCCTCCCCACTCACCCCCAATAGCTCTTATGTAAAAACAAAGGCTTCAGGGCAGCCTTGAGAAAGTCCAGGTTGAAATCTTGGGGTCAGCAGGCCCGGTTTATTCCCAGATCAGTTGTACTGGTGATGGTGGTGTGATCATTGCCATCTTGAGTTCCTCCCTCCTTGTCCTTCAGTTTAAAGCCTTTTTAAAGCAGTTTACAGAAGGAGCTGCAGGCACGGACAGTGTAGGGCAGCCTGCAGGAGAGGTGAACAAGGGCTCTGGAAGGCTGAAAGGCCCAACAGGACCAAGGGTTTTGTCACCTCAGACATGGCAGCTGCCTCAACCACCAAGGTCTACCAGGAGTCATTTTCTCTTGAATCTCTGGACTTCCTTTCCCCTTCTTCAGGAGGTCAAGACAGGTCAGAAACTTTATTACTCATTTTCACACTGTACTGTCTGTAGAAAGAGTCTTGACCTACAAGTGAGGGATGAGCTCTGCCTTCCCATTGACTGGAGGTCAGAGTTTGTCCTCAATGCTGCATTAGTAAATAAATAATGAAAAATCCTTGCTTTCAGAGCCACCTTTACAGAATCTTTGCCTCCCTGCAATCATGGCCTCCAGTGATCTGCTCTAACAAGTCTCTGGGGAGGCTTTGTCAGCAATGGGACCCAATGGAGCCAATCAATGCTTTACCATAACTTTGTTTTTTGTTTTGGCTTTAACTTCTAAAGATGTGTTTTTTTCAGTCTCCTGTCAGTACCTGAGGATCATGGACTCAGACCCTCTGGCACCATGGGGACCATTACAGTACGGACCAGCCATGTCCTTTCCTGTGATGTTTTTAGTGTTCAAGATTTGCACAGCTAATTGGAGAGGCTTCACTGTGGAGGAAGATAACAAAGAGCATCTAACACAAGTTATTGAAAAGCTCTGTTTTAGTTGTTTTCAATTTAAAAAATTCAGTTCTGCTACTAGTGGTACAGAGTGACTCTTCAAGAGGCTTGGACTGGACAGTGAGGAAAAGCCTTTGAGGTCCAACACTCCATGGAGAACATTGCTCCTCAACTCCCCAAATAAAAAATTGCTCTCATTGGCTCCCTGGGAAGGCTCTGGGATAATTTGCCTCCACCACATTTTCACCAGCCTTGTCAGTGCCACCACTTGTACCCTCGATCCAGCTGGTGCTGCTCATTCAGCTCACTCCTGTCCCCACGCTGCCACTTCATCCCCACCCACCCACCCCGCATGGCACCAGCATCATCGGGGTCTCTGCGGGGAGCCCCGAGCGCTGGCAGCGATTGTCCTGTCCCACACTGAGGGGATGGGGGCAGCGGCAGCGAGCCCGTTCCTGCCCTGCCTGCAGGACACCTTCCCTTAGGGGCAGGAGGAGCAATGCATGACAAGTGTCCCTTTCCAAAAGCCCGCAGCAGCCTCTCTTTCCTACGGCAGCTGCTTTCTGCACTGCCATCAAGAACGCCCTGCAGGCTGCACTTTGCATTTCCCCCTAAGAAAGGGAATGGTCGTTCTTGGCATCACCCAGCACGGACAGAATGTCCTCAGGTAGAAAGAAAAAGGAACAACAAAGATACAGAACTTGGAACCTCCCAGGGACTGGGAGCGACTGGGAGGGGATTGGGAAGGACTGGGGGGAAGTGGGAGGGAACTGGGAGGAGATTGGAAGGGCCTGGGAGGGATTGGGAGGTATTGGGATGGGATTGGGGGGAAATGGGAGGGAACTGGGAGGGAATTGGGAGGTGATTGGGAGGGACTGAGAGGGACTGGGAGGGAAATGGTAGTGATTTGGAGCCAACTGGGGGGGATTTGGTGTCAACTGGGAGGGACTGGGACACATTGAAAGTCAACTGGGAGCAACTGGGATGGACGGCGAGGAACTGGTTTATACTGGTGTATACTGTCCTGTACTGGTTTAACTGCCCTATGGTGGTGTATAGTACTTATACTGGTTTATACTGGCCTATACTGGTCTGTACTGGTCTATACTGGTCTATAAAGGTCTGTATTGGTCGGTACTGGTCAATAATGGTCTATACTGGTTTATACTGGTTCATACTGGTATATACTGATTTATACTGGTCTATACTGGTTTACTGGTTTATACTGGTTTACTGGTTTATACTGGTCTACACTGATTTGTACTGGCCTATACTGCTCTATACTGGTTTTACTGGTCGATACAGGTCTATACTGGCTTATATTGGTAATAATGCTTTTACTGGTTTACACTGGCCTACATTGGTCTATACTGGTTTGTACGCCTTATATTCGTTTATACTGGTTATACTGGTCTATACTGGTCTGTACTGGTCTATATTGGTTATATTGCTCTTACTGGTAAATACTGGTTATACTGGTTTATCCTGGTCTATACTAGTCTGTACTATTCTATACTGGTCTATACTCGTTAAACTGGTCTATACTGGTCCAATATGTTTATACTGGATGATACAGGTCTATACTGGTTTATACTGGTAATAATGGGTTTACTGGTTTATACTGGTTTGTAGAGCTTATATTCGTTTATACTGGTATGTACTGGTCTATACTGGTAATACTGGTCTATACTGGTTATACTGGTCTGTACTGGTTATACTGGTTGATACCAGCCTATACTGGTTATAGTGGTTTAAAAAGGTCTGTAGTGGTTTATACTGGCAATACTGGTTTATACTGGTCTATACTAGTTTATGTTGGTTATACTGGCTTATACTGGTAAAACTGATTTATACAGGTCTATAAAGGTCTATACTGGTCTGTACTGGTCGATACTGGTCTGTACTGGTCAATACTGGTCTATGCTGGTTATACTGGTTTATAGTGGTCTGTACTGGTTTTTACTGGTCTATACTGGTTTATACAGGTTTATACTGGTAGATACCGGTTATACTGCTTTGTACGGTTTTCTACTGGTCTGTAATGGTCTATACTGGTTTCCCCTCCCAGCCTTGGTGGCCCAGGACACTGCTTTGGCCAAGGGGACAATGACCTCGCTCCTTGACAACGCCCTTGGCCACCTCTCCTGCAGGCTGTCCTACACTGTCCATGTCTGCAGCTCCTTCCCTTCAGGCTGTTGTCACCCTTCCTGATTTCCCACCTAACTCTCACCCCAACATTTCCAGACCTTCTCTGGTGTCTCTCTGCTCTCCCTTGCTTTGCCTTGAAAACAAAATCCTGGCCTGATCCAGAACACCTCTAGGTAAACCTCTAACACAAGGATACCCATGGGGTGAGACTTCTTGTTCTTTCCCTCCACTCTGAAGCTTACAAGTTGACTTTGCGAAGGCTTCCAACTGTGCTTTGGTTCTGTGTCACCCCGTGGCCATCTTCTTGGGAAGCTCCTGGAGAAACCATGTCAGCTGTGGGGCTTCAGCAACAGCTCTGCCCCAGGCTCTGCTGGGCTCTGGGCCAGGAGAGAGCCTGGGCAGGGCTGGGAGTTCCCTCCATGCAGGCACTGAGCCCAGCAGGAGGATGGAGATGCTCTGGCAGAAAGACTCAGCTTCAACTGAGGACACCCATGGCTTTCTCTGCCAGGGTTTCGCTTGCCAGCCCAGAACAGCTCCCACCAGGCTCTCCCACCTCCCCTTCCCTCTCTCCCAGCACAGCCCAGTTGCTGCTGGCTCCACACCAGTGCCCAGCCCAGGCTGCTCTGGGCAGCCCCAGCCCCTCTGAAGGGCACAGCAGCTCCTGGGGGGCAGAGAGAGCTCAGAGCCCCAGATGGGTGACCATGCATGGCAAAAGGAGCAGGAGGCACCCTGTGTCCCCTGCTCTCCTCTCCAGGAGATCCGCAGAGCTCTGCAGCCCCTCGGGGCCATCCCCTCTGCCCAGCCCAGCACAACAGCCCTGGCCCTTGTGCTCCTCAAGAGCTCTGACTGCTCCAGGCACAGAGCAGCCTTCCCAGGGCTGCTGCAGCCAGGGAGGGCTGACATTCATTACTGAAACACTGAGCAGGGACAGCAGACAAAAAAAATGTTGCAGGTTCATTTATTTTACTTAAACCCAGCAAAGGCTCTCCAGGTACACAATGTTTCTTGGTGAAATAGGTGGGTGGGTAATAAGGTAAGAAGGAAGAGAAATGACATTACTTTAATGAAATGAAAATCACAGCTAAAGAAAATGGAAAAAAATGTAAAGAAAGAAAATAATGAGAAAGGACAAGAAATTATAAAATCCTTATATGGGCATAAATTGGAAAAGAACTGGCTTATGGCTGGCTGGATGTGTACTGAGTTACATTATGAACAAGCTGCACAAAAATTTAGTTAAATTCTTTTAAAAAAGATCTAGTGATCAGTTTTGAAAATGCACCCTTGAGCTCCTGGTTCCTCAGGCTGTAGATGAGGGGGTTCACTGCTGGAGGAACCACCGAGTACAGAACTGCCACCACCAGGTCCAAGGATAGGGAGGAGA
This sequence comes from Calypte anna, assembly GCF_003957555.1. Lineage (NCBI taxonomy): Eukaryota > Metazoa > Chordata > Aves > Apodiformes > Trochilidae > Calypte > Calypte anna. The sequence continues at coordinate 480,982 of NW_022045449.1, read as the reverse complement.
TGGAGGGAGGCTTTAGGTAGGAAAACATGGCTGTGCTGAGAAAAAGGGAGACCACAGCCAAGTGAGGGAGGCACGTGGAAAAGGCTTTGTGCCTTCCCTGCTCAGAGGGGATCCTCAGCACAGCCCTGAAGATCTCCACATAGGACACCACGATGAAAACAAAACACCCAAATGATAAACATGCACTGACCACAATAAGCCCAAGTTCCCTGAGGTAGGAGTGTGAGCAGGAGAGCTTGAGGATCTGGGGGATTTCACAGAAGAACTGGTCCAGGGCATTGCCCTGGCAGAGGGGCAGAGAAAATGTATTGGCTGTGTGCATCAGAGAATAGAGAAACCCAGTGCCGCAGGCAGCTGCTGCCATGTGGACACAAGCTCTGCTGCCCAGGAGGGTCCCGTAGTGCAGGGGTTTGCAGATGGCCACGTAGCGGTCGTAGGACATGATGGTCAGGAGATAAAACTCAGATGAAATGAAGAATAAAAAGAAGAAGAGCTGTGCAGCACATCCCCTGTAGGAGATGTTGGTGTTGTCCCAGAGGGAATTGGCCATGGCTTTGGGCAGAGTGGTGGAGATGGATCCCAGGTCAAGGAGGGAGAGGTGGAGTAGGAAGAAGTACATGGGGGTGTGGAGGTGGTGGTCACAGGCGATGGTGGTGATGATGAGGCCGTTGCCCAGGAGGGCAGCCAGGTAGATGCCCAGGAAGAGCCAGAAGTGCAAGAGCTGCAGCTCCCGCCTGTCTGCAAACGCCAGGAGGAGAAACTGCGTGATGGAGCTGCTGTTGGACATCTGCTGCTTTTAAAAGCATGGGGAGCTGTTTGAGGAGGAAACACAAAAATTTAGGAGACAATTCCCTGAAAAATGAGACCCATTCCCCCTTCCGTATCTCCATCCTTCACACATGCACTTTTCTATTATTTCTTCCTTGAAGCCCATGGCTGCAGCCCTGCTTGTTGCTGTATGTGTCAGTAGGAGCAGGGATTCTGTTCACTGGCTGCCAAGGAGTTGTCCCAAAAACCATGAAAAAAAAAAGGGAGACGTTAGGGCAGTGTTAATTCAAAAAACATTTAAAAATTAATGCTAGAGAAACACAAACAGCTTCTCCCATTTCATGAACACCTTTGGAATGTCCTTTTCAAACATCTTGGCTTATCCTGGTTGAAAGTCAAAAAAAGAGGGGGAGGAGGCATCTGTGCTGCCCTAAAGGAATTGGTAAAAAGGAACAGAGAGGGATCTCAGATTAAATCCACTCTTGACATTCAAGATCTGAACATCATTCTCACCCCAATGCACCAAAAGCCTGCAGAGTAGAGCTGAACGGATTCAGCATGCTTTGCTCTGGAAAAATTTCTAAAAAAACACATAAGGAAAATTATAATGGAAAAGCCCCTGGTCTTTCTGCTGCTCCAAAAGTGAAACCTTCAGGGTCCTGAGAGGCATAGGGACTGTCCCTTAGTGCAGAGTGAGGACAGCTGCTCTGTCCATCAGTACTGCTCTCAGCTGCACAAGGAGGCAAAGACCCTAAAGATGGGGTATCCGGATGGGAGGGTGGGCTGAGCCCCAGCCCCACACCCTGCAGTCCTTACAGCCCAAAATCTCAGCAAGTTTGAATTCTTTTCCTCCATGGAAACAGCATCAGGACAGGACCTGCAGCATCAGTGTCTGAGCTGCACCCAAATCCTCACCCTCCAGCCCAGGAAAAAGAAGGGGAAGAACAAGGGCAGCATCATCAGGGGCAAGAGGGGAACCTGCCAAACTTCTGCTGCCAGGAGAGTCAGGACAGGGAGACACAAGCAGAGACTCCAGCATTTCTCCTCTCTGGTGCGGGGGGGGGGGGCTGCTGGAAGGATCCTCAGAATTCAGTGCCCATGATCTGAAGGGCTGGGGGACTGTGCTGTGTGACAGAGAGCAGCAAATTCGCAGACGACACTAAGCTGGGGGGGAGTGTTGATCAACTAGAAGGCAGGAGGGCTCTGCAGAGGGACCTGGACAGACTGGAGAGTTGGGCTGATTCCAACGGGATGAGGTTTAACACGGCCAAGTGCCGGGTCCTGCACTTTGGCCACAACAACCCCATGCAGCGCTACAGGCTGGGGACAGAGTAGCTGGAGAGCAGCCAGGCAGAAAAGGACCTGGGAGTCTGGATCGACAAGAAGCTGAACATGAGCCAGCAGTGTGCCCAGGTGGCCAAGAAAGCCAATGGCATCCTCGCCTGTATCTGGAACAGCATTGCCAGCAGGTCCAAGGAAGTGATTCTGCCCCTGTACTCAGCCCTCGTGAGGCCACACCTTGAGTACTGTGTCCAGTTCTGGGCCCCCCAGTTCAGGAAGGATATCGAGGTCCTGGAGCAGGTCCAAAGGAGGGCAACCAGGCTGGTGAAGGGACTCGAGCATAGACCCTACGAGGAGAGGCTGAGAGAACTGGGGTTGTTCAGCCTAAAGAAGAGGCGGCTCAGGGGAGACCTCATCGCTCTCTACAACTCCCTGAAAGGAGGGTGTAGCCAGGTGGGGGTTGGGCTCTTTTACCAAACGACTTTCAACAAGACAAGAGGGCATGGACTTAAGTTGTGCCAGGGGAAGTTTAGGTTAGATATTAGAAAGAATTTCTTTACGGAAAGAGTGATCCGTCATTGGAATGGGCTGCCCAGGGAAGTGGTGGATTCTCCATCCCTGGAGATATTTAAAAAAAGACTGGATGTGGCACTCAGTGCCATGGTCTAGCAACCGCAATGGTGGTTCAAGGGTTGGACTCGATGATCTCTGAGGTCCCTTCCAACCCAGCCAATTCTATGATTCTATGATTCTATGATTCTATGGTTTAGTTCTATGGAGGACAGCAGCTCTGCAGGGGATGGCTGGGAGGTGCAGGAATCCCCCCTGCCATCCTCTTCCAGGCAGCCGCTCCCTCTCCATCCCTGCCCATCTCTGCTGCCTGCAGCTCTTTCTCTGTCCCCAGCTCTCCTCCCTGTCACTGCTCACAGCCCCCATCCCACCCACTGAGTGCTCAGCTCTGCCCTGCAGACCCCTCCTGGCAGCAGCAGGACCTGTCCAGGGGCATCTCTGGCTGTGCAGGGGCTCATAATGAGTTCAGACAAGACATAAGAGTACTGGGGTCTGTGTGCCTTCTGCAGAGTGCAGAAAGAGCTTTCCATGCCCTGGAGAGACAAGTGGAAGCAGAGCCTAAGGAGAGCCCAGCCAGGAGCAGGAAAGCCCTACCCTGAAGGAACTCCTGAAAAGTCCCCTCAGAAATATTCTGGGTATCAGCTGAAGCTGTGAGCGGCCCTGAGCAATTCATCCCTCTCTCAGCAGCACCAGGAGCCTGCCCTGTGCTCCCTGTCTCCTGCCAGCCACAGCTTCTGCCAGCACCAGGGAGCTCCCTGGGAAGGCTGAGAGCTGCCCCTGGCAGGCAGGCAGGCAGGCAGCAGAGTCCCTGCCCCAGCACACAGCCCCTGGGCTGCAGGACCCTGCTCTGAAGGACAGCCCTGGGCACCCCTGCCTGCACACACCCCCTCACTCCTCTTCACAATTCCCCTTCCACCTCCAGCCCCTTCCCCCCTTACAGCTCCCAGCACCTCTGGCTCTGCAGCTTTAGGAGATGCCTCCAGGAACTGCACCAGCTTCACTGCCCTGCACCAGACACTTACCATGTCAGAAGCTGGGAGGGTTCTCCTCCACTCAGCTGGCACTCATCCCCTCAGTCTTCTCCCCCTTGAAGCTCTCTCTGCCTTGCTCATCTCCCCCAGATACCCTGGCAGTGCCCTCAGCCCTGCTGCGCTCTGCAGAGGAGCTGCTCCTGCCCAGAGCTTTTTCTCTGCAGCACTGCCCACTTGCCAGCAGCTCCCTCCATCCCAGGAGCCCAGCTCACAGCTGTAATGAGCCCTCTGGGGGGTTGATGCTGAGCCCATGACAATTGCTCAAGAGGCAAGAAGAGGAAGCTGCAGAAGCTTCTTTCTCCACAAGAAAGTCCAAGGCAGAGTCCAAGTCCAAAGTTTCCAAAGTTTCTTGGCGTGTGCCTGGGTCCCCCTGAGGGACAGCCCTGAGAAAGCAGCGTCCCCTGTAGGGTGGGGGGGAAGCAGGAAGCAGGAAGCAGTGATGGCAGGTGGGAAAAATGAAGGTGCAGGTGGCTCTGGTGCTGAGGAAGCCTGGCTGTGTGTCAGGACTGCCAAGGGCCCATCCCTGAACCCATTCCCCAAAGGTGCCAGCCCTGAGCCCCAGCCCCTGGCAAGGGAGGGAGATCCTGTCCCTGCCTCAGCCTTCAGGGCTCTCCTGGCAGCACTGGCATGTGGAGATGGGCAATGCCAAGGGCAGGACTATGGCACGGCACCTCCCAGCCTCCTGCACATGGACAAGGAGGCCCTGAGCCCCAGTGCTGCTGGAACCTCCACTTGTCTCCCCATGGCCATCAGGGACAGAGACAAGAGCCACCAAAGCAAAGGCATGGAGAGCTTGGCTCTTCCAAGTGTGCCTCCAGCTTTTCCACACCTTTTCCCTCTCTCCTCTCCAGCACAGTCTGTCCTGGGCTGTCCCATCCCCTGTGCCTCTTGCCCTGCAGGCTCTGCTCCTTCACCCGCCTGCCCCACCTTGCTGTCCCCTTCCTCTCCTGACATCTCTGTGTGCCTTGGCACACAGAGCCATGGGCTGATCCAGGCTCCTTCTGGGGGATATGGTGTTCCCCAGCATGTCCCTTGCAGTGATATTTCTTTCTTCTGCTCTCCACTCCAGGCCTCCCCAGGTGCCCTTTGGGCCATTCTTTCTTGCCCAAGCTGTTCCCCACTCTGAAGAAAAGCTCCACCATGCCCAAACCCACCCTTCAGGCACTCCCAGGATCCTCCTTTGCGACCCACAGTCTCCACAGAACTGAGCCTTGGCTCGTCAGTCTGTGTAAACTGCTCCTTGTCTTAGGGCCTCCAAAATTTGGGAGATCTCTGGGCACTCTTCATGGTGACTGGGGTTGCCAAAGTTCTTATTATCATCAAATCACAGAATTATTTGTGTTTGATGGAACCTCTAAAAGTCATCCAGTCCAGCCCTGCTGCAGTAAGCAGGGACACCCTCACCTAGATCAGATTGCTCAGAGCCTCCTCAAGCCTCACCATGAATACCTCCAGGAATGAGACCTCAACCACCTCCATGGGCAACCTGTGCAATTTTTTTCCAGTACCCTCATGGTAAAGAACTTTTTCCCAACATCCAATTCAAATGAACTCCTTTCTAACTAAAACCCAATGCTCCTCATCCTATCAGTCCAGGCCCTTGGAAACAGTCCCTCTTCAGGATTCCACTTTGCTCTCCACAGGTACTGGAAGGTCCATTGTGCTACTGTTAGTACCACACAAGAGGTTGAAAGAGGGGAAGGAGAAAATTTATGTTGAAACTGAGGGGATTCCACATCTCTGCAATGATAGATGTATCTCTCAATACTAAGTAGGAAAGGAGAAGTCTGCCTTACAGAATATTCAGTACTCTCAGTGTGCAATTACAAAGAAGGTTCTCAGGAGCAGACAACATTGATTTACTAAGGAAAAGTCTTGCTTGACTAACCGGATATCCTTCTGCAAAGCGATGACCAAATGTGTAGATGAAGGGAGAGCAGTGGATGTCATATACCTTGACTTCAGTAAAGCTTTAGACACTGTCTCCCATAACATCCTCATAACAAAACTCAAGAAATGTGGGACAGATGATTGGACTGTCAGGTGGATTGGTAACTGGCTCAACAACAGAGTTCAGAGGGTTGTGATGAGTGGCACAGAGTCAAGTTGGAGGCCTGTGGCCAGTGGTGTTCCCCAGAGATCAGTACTGGGTCCAGTTTTGGTCAATCTCTTCATCAATGACCTGAATGAGGGAATGGAGTGTAACCTCAGCAAGTTCCTGATGATCCAAAGGTAGGATAGGTGGCTGAGACACCAGAGGTCTGTGCTGCTCTCCATGGGATCTGGACAGGCTGGAGAGCTGGGCAAAGGTGAATTTCATCCAATTCAATAAGGGCAAGGGTAGAATCCTGCATCTGGGTAGGAATAACACCAACCACCAGTGCAGATTAGGGGACATTCTGCTGGAAAAGAGCTCCATGGAGAAAAATGTGAAGTCCCAGTGGACAGTAAATTCTCCATTGTTCCACAATGGGCCCTTGTGGCCAAGAGGGCCAATGGTGTCCTGGGGTGCATCAGGAAAAGTGTGTCCAGCATTTATAGGGAGGTTTTCCTATGCTTCTACTCTGCCTTGGTGAGACCACGCCTGAAATACTGGATCCAGCTGTTCAAGAGGCAGGGATCTACTGGAGACAGTCCAAGGGAGAGGTAGGGGGAGGATTAAGGAACTTGAACATCTCTCCTATGAAGAAAGATTGAGAGCATAAGGGCTTTTAAGCCATGAGAAAAGAAGGCTTAGACCGGATCTTATGAATGCCTCTAAATATGAGTGGTGTGTGTCAAAAGGAAGGGGCCAATCTCTTTTCAGTGGTGCCCATTAATAGAACAAGGAATACTGGGTTTAAGTTACAACATACAAAGTTCCACCTTAACATGAGGAGAAACTTCTTGACTGTGAGGTTGTGGGAGCACTGGAACAGGCTGCCCAGAGGGGCTGTGGAGTCTCCTTTTCTGGAGACTTTCAACACATCCCTGGGAGTGTTCTTGTGTTGCCTGCCCTGGGTGATCCTGCTTTGGCAGAGGGGTGCGACTGGATGATCTCTAGAGGTCCCTTCCATCCCCTAACATTCCTCGATTCTATGATTCTATGACCTCAGTCCCTGGGACAGTGATGGGGTCCAGCCTGCTGGAGGCAAGTGAAGGACAAAGAGGGGATTGCTGAAGCAGAGTGGGCAGGGGACAGAAAGGCATGGGGTGCACCTGGCCTTTAGCAAGCCCTTTGCCATGCTCTTCCATTGTCCTGTTGTAGCCAGACTGGTGATGTCTGGATTGAAGAGGTGGGTGATGTGGTGGGTGGGAAGTTCACGAGATGATGAGGGTCACAGTGCCATCAGGGATCCAAAGTCCTCCTGGAAGGATGTGATGGTGCCTCAGTTTCCACAACTTGTTAAAAAACTGTTGCCTGTCTTTATCCATCACTTCCCTAGTCCTGCTGGCTGTGCTATTCCTGATAAAAGCCAAGATGTTGGTGGCCTTCTTGACCACCTGGGCACACACCTGGCTGATACTCATCTGTCTGTCCACCAGCTCTGACTGAGGCTGATGCTGTGGATGGGATTAAGAAGTGAGTTCCATGGGGACAGGGGCAGGGTTGGCTTCAGTTGGGTGGGAGGTGTCCCTAGCATTGCATGCAGGGGATTGGAACAAGATGATTTTTAAACCTTCCAACCCAACCCATTCCATGATTCTGTGATTCTGTGACACAGTCCCAGACAGTTCCAGGCCTGGGCATCTCAACAGCACCACCAGGGCTTTGTGATGGGGTAGGTGCAGTTTCTCAGCTGTTCCCTTTACAGCTGAGACCCAGGCCCCATGAGGAGCCATGACAGCATCTTCATATTCTCCTGCTGTTTTAATCCCATCACCCACAGTTGGTTCCATTTCTCCAGGAACCCAGAACATTACTGACAGTGTAGGGTTAAATGGGGATGGTGCAGCATTTTTCCTCTTTATAGGGATATTTCCTGTGTGTATGAAATGTGTGTGGTAGTTAAGGTTTGCAGTGTGGTAGTTTATGTTTGAAATGTGACAGTTAAGGTTTGGCGGCCGGAAGATCTCGTGCTGTACGGAAAGTTAAGATAAGGCTTCCCTCCTGACAACCAATAGGTACGGGTCCCTAACGCAAGCAGACGGAAATGACGGTGTGAACCTAGGCTATAAAATGCGGTGTAACATAAACAATAAACGCCATTTGCCATCCATCATACTGATGTCTGTGAGCTGATGGCCCGGATAACCTGGTGTTGGTTGCTGAGTCGTTCTTGAACCAGGTCGCCACGCCTCATCAGAGGCAACAAATGTGTATCCTATGTGTATCTCCTTGGTGTGTGTAAAAACACTGTACCATGTACAGCACTGTATATTGAAGACCATATCACAACTACAGTTCTTAAGCAGCTCATACCAAGAATGAACCACAGAGCAACACTAATCCCAGATAAAAAGCCATGGATCACATACCCTGAGTACCAAAATTACGGCATGATTGGTTTAATTTCAAACCCTGTGAAATTTCCAAAGAAAATAGTTTCATTTCCACTCAGTGGAGCCATCTGGCTCCTGTCTTTGCATTAATTGTTACCTTTTGCATTTTGAATTGTTCCTCTGATAACCTGGCCATTCATGTCCTAGAAATGCCAATTCTTCCTTTGTATGGAGGTGTTGGGGACTGGTCAGATTCCAATATGGTCCCTCAGGAGAACAATACTGGGACCAGTCCTGTTAAATACATGAAACACTGAAACAGAGACTGGGACCAATTGCACCCTCAGGGAGCTTGGAAGTGACACTGTGCTGAGTGAGTCAAGTGACACATTAGAGAGACAGGATGTCAAGCAGAGCAGATGGCTTTAGTTAGTGGACAATCAAGGACTCTGAGTAAGGTACAGCAGGATTGGTTTAATTTCCAACCTTGTGAAATTTCCAGAGAATTGTTTGATTCCCACTCAGCAGAGCCATCTGGGTATCCTCCCACTGAAGTTAAAATTCAGGTATTCATATAAATGAGTTGAAATTTGAACTGGGCTCAAGCTAATTAGCTTAAGCCCCACGTTGGGCACCAATAAATCTGTCAGGGTTTAACACTGGACCAGCAATTAACTGAATGACAAATGCTCTCTATTAATGCCCCTCCCCACCCTGATAAAGAAAGGAGAGAGAATAAGGGAGAGAGACTTACGGGTTGGAAACTAAACTACTCAGCTTTAATGAAACAGGAATGATAAAAAGGAAAAATTGCTAAATATATACAAATATACAGAAAAATGGTTCCATGTTCCGCCCCGCCTCACCGCCAATAACTCTTATGTAAAACCAAGGCTTCAGGGCAGCCTTGAGAAAGTCCAGGCTGAAATCTTGGGGTCAGCAGGCCCGGTTTATTCCCAGATCAGTTGTAGTGGTGATGGTGGGGTGCTCATTGCCATCTTGAGTTCCTCCCTCCTTGTCCTTCAGTTTAAAGCCTTTTTAAAGCAGTTTAAAGAAGGAGCTGCAGGCATGGACAGTGTAGGGCAGCCTGCAGGAGAGGTGAACAAGGGCTCTGGAAGGCTGAAAGGCCCAAGAGGACCAAGGGCTTTGTCACCTCAGACATGGCAGCTGCCTCAACCACCATGGTCTACCAGGATTCATTTTCTCTTGAATCTCTGGACTTCCTTTCCCCTTCTTCAGGAGGTCAAGACAGGACAGAAACTTTATTACTCATTTTCATACTGCACTGTCTGTAGAAAGAGTCTTGACCTACAAGTGAGGGATGAGCTCTGCCTTTCCATTTCCTGGAGGTCAGAGTTTGTCCTCAATGCTGCATTAATAAATAAATAATGAAAAATCCTTGCTTTCAGAGCCACCTATACAGAATCTTTGCCTCCGTGCAATCATGGCCTCCAGTGATCTGCTCTAACAAGTCTCTGGGGAGGCTTTGTCAGCAATGGGACCCAATGGAGCCAATCAATGCTTTACGATAACTTTGTTTTTTGTTTTGGCTTTAACTTCTAAAGATGTGTTTTTTTCAGTCTCCTATCAGTACCTGAGGATCATGGATTCAGACCCTCTGGCACCATGGGGACCATTAGAGTACGGACCAGCCATGTCTTTTCCTGTGATGTTTTTAGTGTTCAAGATTTGCACAGCTAATTGGAGAGGCTTCACTGTGGAGGAAGATAACAAAGAGCATCTAACACAAGTTATTGAAAAGCTCTGTTTTAGTTGTTTTCAATTTAAAAAATTCAGTTCTGCTACTAGTGGTACAGAGTGACTCTTCAAGAGGCTTGGACTGGACAGTGAGGAAAAGCCTTTGAGGTCCAACACTCCATGGAGAACATTGCTCCTCACCTCCCCAAACACAACATTGCTCTCATTGGCTCCTTGAGAAAGGTCTGGGATAATTCGCCTCCACCACCTTGACACAACCGCCTTGTCAGTGCCACCACTTGTACCCTCCATGCAGCAGGCGCTGCTCGTTCAGCTCACTCCTGTCCCCACGCTGCCACTTCATCCCCACACACCCACCCCGCATGGCACCAGCATCATCGGGGTCTCTGCGGGGAGCCCTGAGCACTGGCAGCGATTGTCCTGTCACACAGTGAGGGGATGGGGGCAGCGGCAGCGAGCCCGTTCCTGCCCTGCCTGCAGGACACCTTCCCTTAGGGGCAGGAGGAGCAATGCATGACAAGTGTCCCTTTCCAAAAGCCCGCAGCAGCCTCTCTTTCCTACGGCAGCTGCTTTCTGCACTGCCATCAAGAACGCCCTGCAGGCTGCACTTTGCATTTCCCCCTAAGAAAGGGAATGGTCGTTCTTGGCATCACCCAGCACGGACACAATGTCCTCAGGTAGAGAGAAAAAGGAACAACAAAGATACAGAACTTGGAACCTCCCAGGGACTGGGAGGGACTGGGAGGGACTGGGAGGGATTGGGAGGGATTGGGAGGGAACTGGGAGGGACTGGGAGGGAATTGGGAGGGAACTGGGAGGGGATTAGCAGAGGATTGGGGGGAAGTGGGAGGGGATTGGGAAGGACTGGGAGGGGATTTGGGGGAAATGGGAGGGAACTGGGAAGGATTGGGAGGGAACTGGGAGGGACTGGGGGGAACTGGGAGGGGATTGGGAGTGAACTGGGAGGGGATTAGCAGAGGATTGGGGGGAACTGGGAGCAACTGGGAGAGACTGCGAGGGAACTGGGAGGGATTGGGAGGGGATTAGCAGAGGATTGGGGGGGACTGGGAGCGACTGGGAGAGACTGCGAGGGAACTGGGAGGGATTGGGAGGGAATTGGGGTGAAAATGGGAGGGAATTGGGGTGAAAATGGGAGGGGATTGGGGGGAAATGGGAGGGACTGGGTGGGACTGGGAGGGAAATGGGAGGGATTTGGAGCCAACTGGGAGCAACTGGGAGGGATTTGGAGTCAACTGGGAGGGACTGGAACCCATTGGAAGTCAACTGGGAGCAACTGGCATATAGTGGTTTATACTGGTGTATAGTGGTCTGTACTTGTTTAACTGGCCTATAGTGTTGTATAGTACTTATACTGGTTTATACAGTTCTATACTTGTCTGTACAGGTCTGTACCAGTTTACACTGGTCTGTAGAGGTTTTACTGGTCTGTACCGGTCTATACTGGTCTATAGTGGTCTGTATTGGTCATTACTGGTCTATACTGGTCTGTACTGGTTTATACTGGTTATACTGGTCTGTACTGGATTATACTGGTCTGTACTGGTTTGTACTGGTCTATACTGCTCCATTCTGGTTATACTGGTCGATAGAGGTCTATACTGGTTTATACTGGTAATAATGGTTATACTGGTTTATAGTGGCCTATACTGGTCTATATTGGTTTGTAACTCATATTCGTTTCTACTGGATATACTGCTCTATACTGGTCTGTACTGGTCTATGTTGGAATACTGGTTATACTGGTGTATACTGGTCTATACTGGTTCATACTGATTTATACTAGTCTGTACTGCTCTATACTGGTTATACTCGTGTAACTGGTCTATACTGGTTTTACTGGTTGATACAGGTCTATACTGGTTTTATTGGTTTATACTGGTCTATACTGGTTTATACAGGTTTATAATAGTCTATACTGGTTATACTGCTTTATACTGGTATAAACTAGTTTATACTGGTCTATAAAGGTCTGTAATAGTTTATACTGGTAATACTGGTTTCTGCTGGTCTGTACAGGTCTATACTGGTTTATATTGCTTACACTGGTCTATACTGGATTGTACTGGTTTATGCAGGTTGATACTAGTCTATACTGTTTATACTGGTCTATACTGGTCTGTACTGATCAATACTGGTCGATACAGGTCTATACTGGTTTATACTGGTTATACTTGTTTATACTGGTTTATACTAGCTAATACTGGTCTTTACTGGTTTATACTGCTTATATTCATTTATACTGGCTATAGTGGTCTATACTGGTCTGTATTGGTCTATATGTGCGTACTCTGCACTGGGTTAGGAACTGGCTGGAGGGCCGGGCCCAGAGAGTGGTGCTGAATGGGGCTGCTTCCAGTTGGCGGCCGGTCACTAGTGGTGTCCCCCAGGGATCAGTACTGGGCCCAGTCCTGTTCAATATCTTCATTGATGACTTGGATGAGGGGATTGAGTCCATCATCAGCAAGTTTGCCGATGACACCAAGCTGGGGAGAAGTGTTGATCAGCTGGAAGGCAGGAGGGCTCTGCAGAGGGACCTGGACAGACTGGAGAGATGGGCTGACTCCAACGGGATGAGCTTCAACAAGGCCAAGTGCCGGGTCCTCCACTTTGGCCACAACAACCCCATGCAGCGCTACAGGCTGGGGACAGAGTGGTTGGAGAGCAGCCAGGCAGAAAGGGACCTGGGAGTCTGGATTGACAGGAAGCTGAACATGAGCCAGCAGTGTGCCCAGGTGGCCAAGAAGGCCAATAGCATCCTGGCATGTATCAGAAACAGCGTCACCAGCAGGTCCAAGGAGGTGATTCTGCCCCTATACTCAGCCCTGGTAAGGCCACACCTTGAGTACTGTGTTCAGTTTTGGGCCCCTCAGTTCAAGAAGGATATTGAGGTCCTTGAACAGGTCCAAAGGAGGGCAACCAAGCTGGTGAAGGGACTCGAACACAGATCCTATGAGGAGAGGCTGAGGGAGCTGGGGCTGTTCAGCCTGAGGAAGAGGAGGCTCAGGGGAGACCTCATTGCTCTCTACAACTACCTGAAAGGAGGATGGAGCCAGGGGGGGGTTGGTCTCTTTTCCCAGGCAACTCTCAGTAAGACAAGAGGGCATGGTCTTAAATTGTGCCGGGGGAAGTTCAGATTGGATATTAGAAAGAATTTTTTCACAGAAAGGGTGATCAGACATTGGAACGGACTGCCTGGGGAGGTGGTGGACTCTTCGTCCCTGGAGCCATTTAAAAAGCGACTCGATATGGCACTCAGTGCCATGGTCTGGTGACTGTGGCGGTAGCTGATCAAGGGTTGGACTCGATGATCTCTGAGGTCCCTTCCAACCCAGCCTATTCTATGATTCTATGATTCTATATTGGTCATACTGGTTAAATAGGTCTATACTGGTTTATACTGTTTTATCCTGGTTATACTGGTCCATACTGGTTTATAGTGTTTTATAGTGGTCTATACTGGGTTGTACTGGTCTATGCTGCTCTATACTGGTTATGCTGGTCTATACAGATCTATACTGCTTTAAACTCGTTATAAAGGTTATAATGGTTTATATTGGTTTATACTGGTCTGTACAGGTCTATATATGTTTATACTGGTTATAGTTGTAAAACTGGTCTATACTGGTCTATATTGGTCTATACTGGTCTATACTTCTTTATACTGTTTTTATTTGTTTATACTGGTTTTACTGGTCTATAACTGGTTCTAATGGTTTATACTAGTTATTCTGGTCTATACTGGTTTTTATTGGTTTAAACTGGTCTATACTGGTTTTACTGGTCTGTACTGGTTTTTACTGGTTTATAGTGGTCTATACTGGTTTGTACTGGTCTATACTGCTCTATACTGCTTATACTGGTCTGTACAGGTCTATACTGGTTTATACTCGTTATAGTGGCTGCACTGGTCTTTACTGGTTATACTGGTGTATACTGGTTAGTAGTAGTTTATAGTGGTTTTATAGTCAATACCGTATTTTTAAATTTTTTATTATATACTGTGTATTATAATATATATTTTAATATTGGTTACAATACTACTACTACTAATGTTTATAATATTATAATATTAAATACAATACATGATATATAATATACAATATTAATATACAATATACAATATAAAATGTATGTAATATATAGTGTATAATATATAATATAAAATAAAAATATCAATATAATACATCATAAATAATAATATAATTATAATTATTGCTTTATTTAAAATATTACATATTATAAAATATTTATTAATATACATTATTATGTATTCTTATTTTATTATATATATTTTTATAATATTATATTTAATATTATATTACTTTATTCACTATTTATTATACACTGTATATCATTATTTATTATATATTTTAAAATAACTTATTATTACTTATCATTTTATATTATTTATTATATGTATATTATATATTATATGTATATTATATATAGTACTATATATATGGTATATATAGTGTATATATACTATATATAATATAGTATATATATTTATTATATATTATTTATTTTTATTTTTATTTTTTAATTTTTAGTCATTATATATGTATTATGTATTATATATTTATGTTAGCATTTGTTATGATATATTTTTAATTACTATTATTATTATTATTACTTTGTTTATCTATTAATTGTATTTGTTATTATATATTATATGTATTATTCTATATCATTATTTATTGTTATTTGAATTATTTATAGGAAACTCCAGGCCCGTCAGCCTGACCTCAGTGCCTGGCAGGGTCATGGAACAGATCATCCTCAGTGCAATCACACAGCACCTGCAGGATGGGCAAGGGATTAGACCCAGCCAGCACGGGGTTAGGAAGGGCAGGTCCTGTCTGACCAACCTGATCTCCTTTTATGATCAGGTGACCCGACTGGTGGATGAGGGGAAGGCTGTGGATGTGGTCTACCTGGACTTCAGCAAGGCCTTTGACACCGTCTCCCACAGCATCCTCCTGAAAAAGCTGTGAGCCTGCAGCTTGGACAGGAGCACCCTGTGCTGGGTCAGGAACTGCTGGAACGGGCCCAGAGAGTGGTGCTGAACGGGGCTGATCCAGTTGGCGGCCGGTTACTAGTGGTGTCCCCCAGGGATCAGTGTTGGGCCCGGTTCTGTTCAATACCTTTATTGATGATTTAGATGAGGGGATTGAGTCCATCATCAGCAAATTTGCAGACAACACCAAGCTGGGGGGGAGTGTCGATCAACTGGAAGGCAGGACGGCTCTGCAGAGGGACCTGGACAGACTGGAGAGTTGGGCTGATTCCAATGGGATGAGGTTCAACAAGGCCAAGTGCTGGGTCCTGCACTTTTGCCACAAAAAACCCATGCAGCTCTACAGGCTGGGGACAGAGTGGTTGGAGATCAGCCAGACAGAGAGGGACCTTGGAGTTTGGTTTGACAGGAAGCTGAACATGAGCCAACAGTGTGCCCAGGTAGCCAAGAAGGCCAATGGCATCCTGGCCTGTATCAGGAACAGTGTGGCCAGCAGTTCCAAGTGATTCTGCCACTGTACTCAGTGCTGGTGAGGCCACACCTCGAGGCTGAGGGAGCTGGGGGTGTTCAGCCTGGAGAAGAGGAGGCTCAGGGGAGACCTCATCACTCTCTACAACTACCTGAAAGGAGGTTGAAGGCAGGGGGGGGTTGGTCTCTTTTCCCAGGCACCTCTCAGCAAGGCAAGAGGGCATGGTCTCAAGTTGTGCCAGGGGAGGTTTAGGTTGGACATTAGAAAGAATTTCTTTACCAAGAGGGTGATTAGACATTGGAATGGGTTGCCCAGGGAAGTAGTGGATTCTCCATCCCCAGAGATATTTAAAAAGAGACTGGATGTGGCACTCAGTGCCATGGTCTAATAATTGCAGCGGTAGTGGATCAAGGTTTTGACTTGATGATCTCTGAGGTCCCTTACAACCCAGCCAATTCCATGATTCTATGATTCTGATGCTGCTCCAGGACAGCCCTGCTCTGCCAAACCTTTGCTTCCTGCCCACCAAAATCCTCCGCAAGGATCCCAGCAGCTGTGGCACAGGCTGCCAGCTGGAGAAGGAAGACCCCCTCCAGGAAGCCCAGCTTCACTGTCCTGCAGCCAGAGACTCACCATGGCAGAGGCTGGGAAGATTTCTCTCTCCCCCAGCCCAGGCAGCTCTCAGCTCTCCTCCCAGCCCAGGCTGCCTTTCTGCTCTCTCTCCCTCCTCTCTCTCCCCTGCCCTGCTGCCTGCAGGCAGTGCCCTCAGCCCTGCTGCGCTCTGCAGAGGAGCTGCTCCTGCCCAGAGCTCTCTCTCTGCAGCACTCTCTGCTTGCCAGCAGCTCTCTCAGACTCAGGAGCCCGGCCCAGCAGCACAGGACCAGCGCAAGACTTTGCCACTTGCTCAACTCTCTCGGGGCTCCCTCTAGCTCTCCCTGGGGCTCCCCAGGACCCCAATGGGACACACACTGAAGTCATCACTGCTCATGTCCCCTCCCTCCCTCCTTTCCAGCAAAGCCAGTTCCCCTCTGGAGACACAACCTCTGCTTCTCCCACTCTCCCACTGGAAACCCAGGCAGTACCCGGGGGAATCTCCTTTCCCTCCTCTTCCCACGCAAGCCATGGGTGACACTGGAGGTGCCAGGGGTGCTCCAACCTCACTGAGGGCAGCTGCTCAATGGAGTGAGCAAGCACAGCCCTGTGGGGCTTCAGGAAATGTCAGGGCACTCCAGCACAACCACCTGCTGCTGGAACAGCAGCACAGGACTGTCACATCCCATGGCCTGACCCAGACAACAGCCAAAGGAGATTTCATCTCCCAGGCCAGAGTTTCCCTTTGAGGGAAAAGTTACCCTGTGAGGGAAACAACCTCCTGACACCATCCAAATAGCCCCTGCTCAGATTAGGATGAAATGACACTTAACGGTCTTTTACTCTACAGTCATAATATCAGTTCTGTTCCTATAAAAAAGTTAATATTCAAGCGAGTTTTAGGGAACACAAATTCACTGAAAGTTATGTATAATATTTGGATAATAAAAGCACAAAAGCAGATACTTCAATGTTCAGGCTGTGCAATCACAAGGGCTGATTGCTTGGATCACAAAAACACATACTCAAATGACATCTCAACAATCCAATCCCCTCACCCCATGAGTCCAAACATCACAAGGAATGATGATATCACAAGGCAATATCATAAGGCAAGGATATCATGATGGCTACAAGCTTAGCATCTCCACTCCAGCTTCTTCAGTTCAGGCAGTGGTGATATGTATGATGTGCAGAGTCCTTGTTCTTCAAGCAGTGTCACCTCCAAAGCTAAGGGTTCTGTAGCAACATCCTTGGGACTTGATGTACCTGTCAATTTAGTTCTCCAAAAGCATTTCTAATTCAATTGTTCAAGAGGTGCACTTTACACACTGATGTGTTTTAGGACACTAAAAGGGCACTCCAAATCTGAGTCTTCTTTGTGGCATTATGTGCAGTAACATTATTCACTATGTAGAGTGATCACAAATTTCACAACAGTAGAGCATAACAAAACCAAATAAAATTGGCAAATTTACACAAATATAACACAATTATAAATACGAAAAGAACTTGTAACTAATTTTGTCTCAGTTTTGGTCCTTCTGTAGACTTTGGAAACCTTCTTATATCCCATAATCTGCTCTCATTTATGAGTTTTCCATAGTAACTAAATTCCATTATCACATATACCCTTGCCATACACACACCTACCTATATTAGTCAGCTATTGAAATTCCATGAGGCTCCCTTAAAATATTACTTATACATTTCTACTACATTAATACTGCCACTGCATTAGACCAATTGCACATATGTATTTTTAAACTACTACTTCTATTTCTAGAAATCTACTGCTTCACAAGAAATGAATCATTCAAACAAGGAAGATCTTCTTGGGCTTTTCTTCCAGATTCTTGTCTATTGAGATGTCACCAGCTTGTTCCATCCTCATGAGAAACCATTCGAGACATAATTCTCTTATTTCAGGAGACAACTGAGAGAAGCCTTACTGCAGGCTGCTCGAGGTGTCCCCTCACATCACCCATGGTGTCACAGAGCTTTCAGGAGAGCTCATCAAGCATCCCTTCTGACAGGCAAGGAGCAGTAACGCTCCTTTGAAGAGCTGTGCCAGCTCCTGGAGTCTGCAGGCATCTACAAGGTGGTGAAGGGTCTGGAGAACAAGTGCTCTGAGGAGAGACTGAGGGAATTGGGAATGTGCATTCTGGAGAAGATGAGGCTGAGAGGAGAGCTTCTTGCTCTCTACATCTCCCTGAAAGGAGGTTGTGTTGTGGTGGGTGCTGGCCTCTTCTCTCAAGTGACCAATGAGAGGACAAAACATAGCCTGAAGTTGCACCAGAGAAATTTTTGATTTGAGGAGGAAGTTTTTACTGAGAGACAGGTTTGGTGTCAGAACAGTCTTCACAGTAAGGTGGTAGAATCACCAACCCTGGAAGTCTTTAAAAACTGTGTAGTAGAGATGATCCTGCTCTGTTGCTGTCAGCATTGTCCTTCAGACTGCTGCCTCCCTCTTCTACTGCTCCCTCAGCTGCACTCCCACACTGCTGTGCAGGAAAAGTGTCCAGGATCCCATCCTGCCACATCCCTTTAGGAGGGTGTCATAATTGTAAATACTTTCCTGTTTTTTCCTTATTTGGTAAAAAAAAAAACCTTCATGAAGCTGAAACAAATATTAAATCCCAAATTTTGGATGGGACACAAAGTGGTTCCTGAGCTGACTCCATTTGGTTGTCCAGAAGAAGCTGAAGAAAGCATCACTGGTGTGGTGGAGCTTGGAAAATGAGGGCAACTTGTCCCCTCATCCTTGGTGATGGCTGTGATGGGTCAGGTAATGCCAGATGAAATCTAATTTCCAGAAAAGTCTCATCTTGCACTTGGAGTAGCTTTAATGTTTTTCACTGGTATGGAGGCGTTGATGCTTCTTCAAATGGGAGCTTTGACGGAAGCTCTTCCCACACTCAGGGCACTTGTAAGGACGTTCACCCTTATGGATCCGTAGGTGTTGGCTGAGACCTGGGCTGGCTGTGAAGCCCTTCCCACACTGGGGACACGTGTAGGGTTTTTCCTCAGTGTGGACATGTTGGTGATTAATCCAAGAGGTGCTCCTGTTGAAGGCTTTCTCACAGAGAGTGCAGGGATACAACTTCTCTCCTGTATGGATGCGGTGATGACGTGACAAAGAGGAACTCTGGGAAAACTCCTTCCCACACTCCAGACATTTATAGGGACTCCCTCCTGTGTGGATGCGGTGATGCTGTGATAAATGGGAACTCTGGGTAAACTCCTTCCCACACTCCAGACACTTATAGGGTTTCTCTTCTGTGTGGATGCGGCGATGCCGTGATAAATCAGAACTCTGGGAAAACTCCTTCCCACACTCCAGACACTTATAGGGTTTCTCTTCTGTGTGGATGCGGTGATGCTGTGATAAAGAGGAACTCCAGGTAAAATCCTTCCCACACTCCAGACACTTATAGGGTTTCTGTCCCATGTGGATGCGGTGATGCCGTGATAAGTTGGAACTTCGGGTAAACTCCTTCCCACAGTCAGAACATTTAAAGGGTTTCTCACCCGTATGGATCTGTTGATGCTGGATAAAAACTGATCTCCTGCTAAAATCCTTCCCGCAGTCAGGGCAGGTGTAGGACATGGTGCCTGTGTGATGGTGTCACCGTTGGACCAGATCCGAGCTGTCACTAAACCGTCTCCTGCAGTCAGGGCATCTCTGGGGTCTCTCACCCCAACGGATTTTCTGATGGTGGAGATGGGCTGAGTGGACCCTAAACCTTCTCCTACATTGCTCACCTATGTCAAATTTAAATCCTGGATAGATTCAATGATTTTTATCTAAAATCACACTTTGCCTGAAATCTTTCCTAACCTTAGGGTGCCCAGAGAGGTTTTTCCCAATATGGAGTCACCCTGTCTTTGAAAAAGAAGCTCTAGTGTGTTAACACAGTAGAGTTTGGGCTTTCTGTGGGGTGAGGGCAGCCAAAACCTACATCAAACCTACTGTGAGTGAAAATGGAGTGTGAGGTGGAACAGGAAGGTTAACCATAGAGCTTGACACCCAGTGATCATCCTTTACTTCCTCTTTAGGATCTACGCTGGCACCTAAAACCCAAAGGGGCCACTGTGTGGGGGAGGGGTGCTGGGGTTTTGAGCCACTCCTGGCTTGAGCTGTGATGACCCAATTGTGCTGACACTGCAAGAGGTAATTTAGGACTCCCCCATTGCTGTCTTAAACCCCTGGGGTGATTTCGGGGTCTTATATCTCAATCAACCACTTTGGTATGAGTTTGGCTTCCCCATCATGGTACCAAATCCCACCAAGACCTTGAGACTCCCCTACTGCACCCACATCCAGGATAAGCTTTCATCCACTGGGATGAGTTTGGGTCTCGTGAGATATTTTGGGAGCCCCGGATTGAGGCTCCTGAGCCCTGGGATTATTAAATCCCCTGGAAGTATTCCACACTTGCCATCATTACCCCTGGCTCCAGGGTGATTTGAGGGTCCTAAATTGCAGCCCCCAAACCATTGGGATGACTTTGGGATCCCCTTATCACAGCCCTGCAAACCAGAAGGAGTTGGGAATCCCTGGATGAAGTGGGGGGAGACCAAATCACAGCTTCTCCACACTCCTTTTAAAGTTGAGGGTCACCAATCCAACCACCCTCACCCCAGGGATAAGTTTAGTTCCCCCCTTCCCTTCTCCATCTTCCCCCCTCCCATAACCACCCATCACCTCCCAGTACCTGCAGGGGGGGCACAGCCCATGCCGGTAGGGAGGGGGCAGCAATGCTCTGGTGGTCACCAGCTGGGGGGTCCTGGCTGCAGGGCGGGAGGTGTGGGTGCAGCCTGGTGCGGTGGAGCGAAACCTCCCGGGAGCTGCAGCGTGATCACAGGAAGCAGTGGGGGGAGGAAGAAAAGGTGGGGAGGGGCCTTGGGGGGGAGGGACCTGACCTGGGGGGGACAAGGTTGGAAGTTGGCAGGGGCAGAACACCAGGGTTTTGTCCTGGAGGGGTTGGGGACATCAGGATTGTGGCATGGGCAGGGGGAGGGGACACATCACAGCTGGGTGGTGCTGATCCAACCTCAACACAAAGCCCATGGGCCCTGGAGATAAGAGGCTGTTAATTCACTGCTTTCAGATGTAAACTCAGGGGGACAATGACCAACCCAGTGGTTACTGCCCTGAGTGTTCTTTCTTATCCTTCACTTCCACTTCAGGCTCCACTTGTTTCTGATCCTGGGAAGAATTCATTCTAAAATATATTTTTTCTCTTCAGAGCACCTCAAGTTTTTGGAGGCTTCAGACTCCAACTAAACAAGAGGAAGGGAGATCAGAAGTGCTGTGTTGGGTTTTGTCCTGTTCCAGAATGAGGAATACATGTGACCATGGGCTAAAATCCGGGTCAGATGGTCTGACCTGGCCAACCCCAGTGTTCCACAGTATGATCACAAACCGTCTCTTTTCATTGCAACCCTCAGGGCTCCATTCCTTCTCCCCTTTCCCCTCCAAGGGATTTTCCAGTGATTAAAAACTTTCTAAACTGCAAGGCTTGTTCAGAGTGGTGTGAGCTTTGGGGATGATTGCCTAGTACTCCTTCATTACTTCCAAAGGTTACACATTTTATCACAAAATAATCAAACGAGGAGGGATGAGGAGGGACTTTTGACAAGGGCTTGGAGTGACCAGACAGATGTGAAGAGATGTGAAGAGGGGTGATTGATTTGATAGCTGAGGAAGAAATTCTTTTCTGTGAGGGAGACGAGAAACTGGATGAGGTTGCCCAGAGAATCTCTGGCTGCTCCATCCCTGGAAGGGTTCAAGGCAAGGTTGGAATGGGCTTAGAGCATCCTGGTGATTCATGGTTCTACATGAACACAACAAGTGAAGGTTATGGGCTGTGTAAAATACCCCCATGAGTCTCAAAGGGGGGATTTGTTGTTGAAAGAAAAGGGTTAACAGCCACAAAGGTTGTTCAAGGCTGAAAAACCTGAAGGGCTGTGTAAAGGGGGTGGGGAGGAGGGAATGGGAGGACACACTTCCTGACCTGATCACAAAACAAAGACCTCAGGAGCCTGGAAACAAGAAGCTGTTGAATCAGTGCTTTCAGGTGTAAATCAGGAGGACAATGACCAAGGCAGCCTTTCCTGCCCTGAAGCTTCTTCTGTGTCTTTGGTCTTCACAGCAAACCCTAATGTCTTCTCCAGAGGCCTTCAGGCTTTGGGGAAATGTCTCCTGGCACCTTTTCTGGGCAGACCTTAATAAACCAAATATCTGCACTCTGGGTGGGGATTGGCTTTTGGACAGAGGGTGAAGAACTTGGATTGGGGGATCCCGAGGAACACTGAGGAAATATTTTGACTGAATCTGCAGTGACTGAGTTTGAATTTGATCTGGATAAAAAAGGTGCTTAATAGAACACCTTTTAAGGTGTTAAATTCGTGAAGCACAACCAATTAAGGGCAAGCACAACCCCCCTGTAATATATGTTGATGAATTTGTATTCCTAACCAGTAACATTCAGGAAAAGAATTAAACTGAGTAAGAAGTGGATAGGGGGCTAGGCAAAGCAGCTGAGACATATAATTTCCCACTGAAACTGTGTGCACAAAACAAGGCCCTAACGAGGAGACTAACTTCTATCTGGAAGATAATTAAAAGTGTAGGTCCTGTTCTTAAAACAAGACATTGCCAAGGCTAACAAAGGAATGTGAACATCTGCACAAGAAGAACATAAAGATGTCACAACCAGCAGATAAGTGGAAGGTTATGGCTAGGGTCTGATATTGCCTTGTAACAATATAATAAAGTCAGCAAAATCAAGAAAGGTAAAATGTTCAAGCTTGAGAAAGACCTCTTACTTCATCCAAAGACCCCCTGACGACCCCGGATATCTTCCCAAAAGAACACTCCTCTCACACTCTACTCAGACTCTGCCCAGACTCCACCTATCATGAATATTATAATGGCATGATGTAATCCTATGAATATGTATGAAAAACCACCTTCTTTTGAATACCCATAGAATTGTAATCAATAAAAGGTAATTCCAGAGCTTAGTGGTGTGTGCGTGTGAGTGGAGTGGAGACTCCCCACACACCCAGCGCTGTTTTGCTTATTCCAATTTTATTAATTAAATTAAACCATTA
Organism: Calypte anna; assembly: GCF_003957555.1. Taxonomy (NCBI): domain Eukaryota; kingdom Metazoa; phylum Chordata; class Aves; order Apodiformes; family Trochilidae; genus Calypte; species Calypte anna. Next base: position 457,971 of record NW_022045449.1, on the reverse strand, counting down.
ACAGAAAATTGAGTCTTGGTCATTTTCAACACTCCCCTACTGGTGGCAGGGCAGGAGGAACCAATGGAAAGGGGAGCACAGATCATACAACCCTTATGTCATTTATTAATTGAAAGAAGTAAAAATTATGCAAAAAATCACATTTTATGAAAAATCACAAAAAAGTGAAGAAGGGAGAGACGCAGAATAAAAATAGGGCTCACATAAAAATGAAACAGTAAGAATTAGAGAAAACCAGGTTATAATTTGGGAAAAAAATATCCCAAGTGGGCAACAGCCTGGCCTTGAGACAGTCCTGCAAGATACCTGCAAGAGAGATGAGAGTGATGGGAAGGATTGAACCCCCCTGCCAGAGCAGGGTCACCTACAGGAGGTCACCTGGGAATGTCCCCAGAGAAGGAGACTCTATGACCTCCCTGAGCAGCCTGTGCCAGTGCTCTGTCTCCCTTGCAGCAAAAAAAAAAACTCTTCTTGTGTCTATATGAAACCTCCTATGCTCAAGCTTCTGTCTGTTGCCTCTTGCCCTGTCATTGGGCATAACAGAGAAGAACCTGGCACCATCCTCCTGGCTCTCTCCCATTACATCCTTGTAAACATGGATGATTTTTCCATTCATTCTCCCCTTCTGCAAGCTTAAGAGTCCCACCTTCAGGTCTTCAGGTGCAGGCATTTTCAGGTGACCCTCTGGAACATTATCACTTGGAGAATGCTGCTAGACCCTCTCCTCTGAACTACAAAGGAATGAAATATTTCCTTGCAACAAAACAAGAGTTTTTATTAGCTGCACTTTGAAAACTTCCTCCTTAACTCCACCAAGAATTGTTAACAATGAGCTCTTCAGGTCTTGAAGATGTAAAGGACAACTCTTTAGGACATTTGAGGATCACTGCATGAGCCTCAGTTACTGAGAGAAGACTGAAGACATATCTCCAGAAGTCAAAGTCAGGACAAGAAAATCAAAGTACCTCAAGGTATCAATGGGCCCCACTGAGCCTGCCAGAACTCAGTAATTAGGGCAAGTGCTCAACAGCCCCTGGGGGTCAGGGAGGATGGGGGACAAGTCTGAGCTGTCAAAGTGACCAAAAGGACTGGAGCTGAGAGGAGCTGCCAGGGGCATCTCCAGGACCTGGAGTAAAACCAAAGGTAGGACCTGGGGTCAAACCAAAGGTGGGACCTGGGCCGACCTGAACCAGACACTGGGCAGGAGGATTCCATGGAATGGGTTGGAGGAACCTTGAAGATCATCGAGTCCCATGGGTAGGGACACCTTCTACTAGCCTAGGCTGCTCCAAGACCAACCTGACCTGCCCTTCAACACTTCCAGCATCCACAACTTCTCAAGGAGGATTTGCAGTAAGGATTTGGAGAGCCCTTCCCTACAAGGGGGAAAATCCTACACAGTGCGTAGGGGAGGCATCCAAAATCCCTGCAAGGGGGTCCAGCCCTATATACCAAGCACCCTGCAAGTCAAGAGGACTTTGCATATTGCACTATTTGGAAACATCTGAGTCATCTCCTGAAGACCTGTGACCAGAACTGGGCCAGAGTCCAGGGTGTGGCTGGCAGGGTTTCTTTAACATCCTCTCTTTGAAAGCATTAAGTCAATTATTTTTGATAAATGATGTTTTTAATGATTACTACAAGGTTACAAAATATCATTCATATTTGATATACAAGGATTCAATCTCGTGTATTTTTACTCTTTCCATACAAGATGGTGTCTATAGGCCCCAGAGAGCGGCACTGACATTTCCTCTCCCATCCCCACAGCAGCTCTTCAGTGAGCAGAAGCACCATCAGCTGGAGCAGATGAAGACCATGGGAAGCACCAAGGTGGGGGCCTTGGGGCTGAAGGCCTCCACCTGCAGAAGGGCAGGAGCCACGCTGTGGCACTGCCTGGACTGTGCAGCTGAGGGAGCAGCTGAAGGACATCAAGGAGCACTCACTCCTTCAGCAGCTCCCAGGTGAAGAGTGGTGAGCAACCTTGCAGAGCCCTGGCAGGCACAGCCAGTCCCAGCACACCCTGGCAAACATCAGGCCTTCGCCTGCGGCTGCTTGCCTCTTGCACGCCTCGTCTCTGGCACACGTGGCCCTGGTGCGCAGCCGTGCACACCTGAGCTGTGCACTGCCCCTCGGCTTTGTACACAGGGCCTCTGTGCATCCCTCTGCACAGACAAAGCCTTGCACACTCCTGCCCTGCTGCAGACGTGGCCTTTGCAGGGGGCTTTGTGTGTACGCCCTTGCACCCCCCTTGGCCCTTGCACGCCTCTTGGCCCTTGCACACCCTTTCCCCTTTCTGCACACAGTCCCCACACCCCCCTTGGAAGGTGCTGCTGTGGCACTTTTGCACGTGGGAATGTTGAAAGGATCTGAGATGCTGGGGGAAGCCCAAGCAGGGCCCTGAGGGGGCCCTTGGGGACGATGGGGGTCCTGGGAGGGGTGAGCAGTTTGGAACATTGGGACCCCTGCCCCCCCCAGCAAGCACTGTGCATCAGAACAGGCAGGGTGAAGCAGGGCCTGCGCTGGCTCCCTGGCTCCTCTCCACTGCCCTGCTCTGCGTCCGGCCCTCAGGGTGTCCCTGTGTCCCTGCCTGGGTGCAGATGGCCATGGAAGCCTGGGAGGGTGGCAGGGCTGGTGGCACGGCAGGCCAGAGCTGGGACTTCAGCCACCAGCAGCTGGAACACAGCCCCTGGCGCTGCGCTGGGCTGGACCCTGGCAGTGAGCTCTGGTACCGGCAGCGGGCGGCCGGGCTGCTGCCGGTACATGGAGCAGTGGCTCAGCCTGTACCCGGCCACCCTTGGGCTTGGCCTGGCCAAGGAGCGGGGAGAGGTGGAACCTTTGGGGAGCAGGGAGAGCTGCAGCGGGATGCAGGGAGGGACAGAGCCGAGGCAGGAGCAGGGAGAGCCGGGCCCATGTTGTGAGGGAGGAGAGCTCTGCCAGCATGCAGGGCAGAGCCAAGCCCAGCCTGGCAGCCAGGAGAGCCCAGCTCAGGGACAGGAGAGCCAGGCACTTCTGGGCAGCAGGCAGAGCCAGGCCAGCCCGGTGCCAGGGGGACGCAGGGGAGACGAGGATCCCCTCCATACAAGTGACAGGGCAGCAGGAGCCAGGGGAGAGGGGAGCACAGACCACACAGCCCTGATGCCATTTAGTAATGGAAAGAAATAAAGATCTGGGGGAAAAGACACAGAAGAATAAGAGGGCTCACACAGCAGTGAAAAAGTGAGAAGTAGACAAAACCAAGTTCTAATTCTTGGGAAAAAACATCCCAAGTAGGCAACAGCCTGGCCTTGAGACAGGCCTGCAAGATACCTGCAAGAGAGGTGGCAGTGATGGGAAGGAGCACTCCCCACAGCTCCCCACAACTTATCTTGGTCACAGCCTTGAGTGTTGAGCAGAAAAATACTGAGTAGTGATATTCATTGTACTAACATATTAATGAGCTATAACCATACTGAAATATCCACCCAAAGGCTAGAGGGACCTCTGCTAATAAAAAGCCCCTTTGAGTGACATTCTTTGCATTGTTGTTTCAGACAGGAGTGAGGAACCAATTAACCCAGAATAATAGAATGGTTTGGGTTGGGAGGGGCCTTAAAGATCATCTAATTGCAACACCCCTGCATGGGCAGGAACACCTCCCACGAGATCAGATTGATCCATGCTCCGCAGCTCCTGTGGACAAACTATTCCTGTGCATTACAGCCCTCATGCTAAAGAATTTTCTCCTACTATCTAATCTAAAATCTAACTATTCAAGTTTTAAACTGTCTTGCTTTAGTGCAGCGGAGTTTTGGAAGCAGGGGAGGCCACAGGGGAGGCTCCTGTGAGAAGCTTCTGGAAGCTGCCACAGTTCCAGTCCTGGCACCACAACCCAATGCCTCTGATCTCTTTTCTTTTATTGGACTGCAGAGTTGGACTCTGCAGCCTCCAAAAACTCAAGGTGCTGTGAGCAGAAAAGAATTATTTCAGAATGAATTCTGTGCCATGATCAGAAACAAGCTGAGTGGGAAATGAAAATAAAATGAAAAGAAGAACCTTTAGGGCAGCAACCCTCATCTGGGTTGGTCATTGTCCCCCTGAGTTTACACCTGAAAGCAGTGAATTAACAGCCTCTTATCTCCAGGGCCCATGGGCTTTGTGTTGAGGTTGGGTCAGCACCACCCAGCTGTGATGTGTCCCCTCCCCCTGCCCATGCCACAAGCCTGATGTCCCCAACCCCCCAGGGCACAACCCTGGTTTCCCCCCCCTCCCCACTTCCAACCTCACCCCTCGGGTCTAGTCCCTCCCCCCGAGGCCCCTCCCCATCTTTTCTTCCTCCCCCCCTACTTCCAGTGATCAGGCTGCAGCTCCTGGGAGGTTTCGCTCCTCCACCCTGGGAGGGCACCCGGACCCCCCGCCCCGCAGCCAAGACCCCTCAACTGGTGACCACCAGAGCATCACCGCCCCTCCCCACTGGCCTGGGCTGTGCCCCCCCTGCAGGTACTGGGAGGTGATGGGAGGGGGGTGGTTATCCCAGTACTGCCTAAACTAGGGACAAGCAGCACAGGATGGGGAGGGGAATGCGTGAGAGGGGGGAATTGAAATTATCCCTGGGGTGAGGGAAGTAAGATTAGCGACCCCCCCCAACCTCTTCAAGAGGGTTGAGGAGCCAAACCATCTCCACAGACTTTAGTCATAGAATGATTTGGGATGGAAGGGGCCTTGAATGTCATCTGGACAAATTTCCTGCTCTACAGGGAGACTGTTGGTGGTCATACTGTGGAACACTGGGGTTGGCCAGTTCAGAGCAGCTGCCCTGGCCTTTAGCCCATGGTGCCTGTGGAACCCACATTCCAGAGCTGTGGAGAACCCAGAAAAATGTTTCTGATCTCTCTTACTCTTGCAGAGTTGGAGTCTGCAGCATCCCAAAAATTGAGGTGCCCTGAAGAGTCAAAAATTATTTTTCAGTGGTTTCTGTCCCAGGATCAGAAACAAGCTGAGTGTGAAATGGAAATGGAGGAAAAAGAAGAACCTTCAGGGCAGTAACCACTGGTTTGGTCATTGTCCCCCTGAGTTTACACCTGAAAGCAGTGAATTTACAGCTTCTTACCTCCAGGGCCTGCGGGCTTTGTGTTGAGGTTGGTTCAGCACCACCCACCTGTGATGTGTCCCCTCCCCCTGCCCATGCCACAATCCTCATGTCCCCAGCCCCTCCAGGACACAACCCTGGTTTGTCCTCCCTGCCAACATTCAATCTCGTCCTGCCCAGGCCAGGCCCCTCCCCACCTTTTCTTCCTCCCCCTGCTGCTTCCCATGATCGCACTGCAGCTCCTGGGAAGGTTTCACTCCTCCGTCCCGGGGCTGCACTCACACCCCACCACCCCACAGCCAGGATCCACTAACTGGTGACCTCCAGAGCATCGCCCCCTCCCCCCCCCCAGCCTTGGCTGTGCTCCCCCCGCAGGTACTGGGGGGTGATGGGAAGTGATGGGAGGGGGGTGGTTATCCCAGTACTGCCCAAACTGGGGGTGAGCAGCACAAGATGGGGAGGGGGGGAGGATGGGTGGGAAAGGAGAACTAAACTTATCCCTGGGGTGAGGGTGGTGGGACTGGACACCCTCCAACTCGTCTGGAGGGTGGAAGAGCTGTGATTTTAGCTCCCTCATAATAATATGGGGGGAGCCCAAGAAATATTGGTGGGCAGGGCTGTGATAGGGGACCCCAAAGTCATCCCAAGGGTTTGGGGTCTGCAACTGGGGACCCTCAAATCACCCTCGAGCCAGGGATAAGGATGGCAAGTCCACAATCCTTCCAGGGGACTTGATAACCCCAGGGCTTGGAAGCCACAATCGGGGACTCCCTTAGGAGACCCCAACTCATCCTACTGAATGACAGCTCATCCTGCCTGTGGGTGCAATAGGGTAATCCTATAGGCCGTGGTGGGATTTGGTACCATGACAGGGGACCCAAACTCATATCGATTTGGTTGGGTGAGATATAAGAACCCTGAATCATCCCAGGGGTTTAAGACAGTAATGGGGGAGTCCTAGATTACCTCTTACTGTGTTAGCACAACTGGATCATCACAACTCATGTCAGCAGTGGCTCAAAACCCCAGCACCCTCTGCCCCACACAATGGCCCCTTTGGGTTTTGGCTGCCAGTTCAGCCACTAAAGATGAAGTAAAGGATGATCAGTGGGTTTCCAACTCTTTGGGTAACCTCCCTATTCCACCTCGCACTTCATTTTCATCTACAGTATGTTGGATGTAGCTTTTGGCTGCCACCAAAACAAAAAAAGCCCAACCCCTATTTTGTCACCATACTATGGCTTTTCTTCAAACACGGGATGACTCCATCAGGGCAAAAACCTCCCTGGGTGTCGTAAGGATAGGAAAGATTTTGGTGTAAGTGTAATTGTGAAAATCATTGAAATCCATGCAGGAGAAAAGTTTGACATCAGGGAGGAATGAAGGAGAAGGTTTAGGATCTGCTCAGCCCATCTCCACCATCCGAAAATCCATTGGGGTGAGAGACCCCAGAGATGTCCTGACTGCAGGAGACGGTTTAGTGACAGATCGGATCTGGTCCAACAGTGACACCATCACACAGGCACCATGTCCTACACCTGCCCTGACTGCGGGAAAGGTTTTCGATGGAGATCAGATTTCATCAAGCATCAACGGATCCATACGGGTGAGAAACCCTTTAAATGTTCTGAGTGTGGGAAGGAGTTCGGCCAGAGTTCCCATTTATCACAGCATCGCCACATCCACACAGGAGAGAGACCCTATAAGTGTCTGGAGTGTGGGAAGGAGTTTTCCCAAAGTTCCAGTTTATCACAGCATCGCCGCATCCACACGGGAGAGAAACCCTATAAGTGTCTGGAGTGTGGGAAGGAGTTTACCCAGAGTTCCCACTTATCACAGCATCACCACATCCACACGAGAGAAAAACCCTATAAGTGTCTGGAGTGTGGGAAGGAGTTTACCCAGAGTTCCCACTTATCACATCATCACCGCATCCACACAGGAGAGAAGTTGTATCCCTGCACTCACTGTGGGAAAGCCCTCAGTAGTAGCACCTCTTGGATTAATCACCAACATGTCCACACTGGTGAAAAACCCTACACGTGTTCCCAGTGTGGGAAGGGCTTCACAGCCAGCTCGAGTCTAACCCAACACCTACGGATCCATACGGGTGAACGTCCTTACAAGTGCCCTGAGTGTGGGAAGAGCTTCCGTTCCCGCTCCCACTTGAAAAACCATGACCGCCTCCATGCCGGTGAAAAACATTAAAGCTCTTCCCAATGAAAAAGGAGATTTTACTGGAAATTAGATTTCATCTGTCATTACCTGACCCATCACAGCCATCACCAAGTATGAAGGGACAAGTTGACCTCATTTTCAAAGCTACATCACACCAATGATGATGCTTTCTCCAGCTTCTCATGGAGAACAAAATAGATCAGGAACCGCTTCATATCCCGCTCAAAATTTGAGATTTAATATCTGTTTCAGCATCATGAAGGATTTTTTTTAAATTTGAGGAAAAATCAGAAAAGTATTTCCAATTATGACATCCTCCTAAAGGGATGTGGCAGGATGGGATCCTGGACACATTTCCTGCACAGCAGGCTGGGATTACAGGTGAGGGAGCAGTAGAAGAGGGAGGCAGCAGACTGCAGGACAATGCTGACAGCAACAGAGCAGGATCATCTCTACTACACTGTTTTTAAAGACTTCCAGGGTTGGTGATTCTACCACCTTCCTGTGAAGACTGTTCTGACACCAAACCAGTCTCACCGTAAAGAAATTCTTCCTCAGGTAAAACCTAATCCTCCCCTGGTGCACCTTCAGGCCATGTCCTCTTGTCCTCTCATTGTTCACTTGAGAGAAGAGGCCAGCACCCACCTCCACACAACCTCCTGTCAGGGAGCTGGAGAGAGCAAGAAGCTCTCAGCCTCATCTTCTCCAAACTGCACAATCCAAATTCCCTCAGTCTCTCCTCAGAGCACTTGTTCTCCAGACCCTTCACCACCTTGTAGATGCCTGTAGACTCCAGGAGCTGGCACAGTTCTTCAGAGGAGCGTTACTGCTCCTTGCCTGTCAGGAGGGATGCTTGATGAGCTCTCCTGAAACCTCTGTGAGACCATGGGTGATGTGATGGGACACCTCGAGCAGCCTGCAGTAAGGCTTCTGTCAGATGTCTTCTGAAATAAGTGAATAAGTGAACTTGGATTTTTTTTCAAGATGATTAAAGTGTTGGTGAGAGCTCAGTGAAAAGAATCTGGCTGAAAAGCCCCACAGCATCTACTTTGCTTGGTTGATTTCTTGTGAAATCAGTAGTTTTACAAAAATTCATATTTAAAATATTAATGACATTTAAAATTATGTTTAATGAAACATATACACAATGGTTTTATAGAAATAGAAGTAGTAGAATTGTAGAAGCAATAGTTTGAGGGAGTCTCATGGAAATTTACTAGTTAATTAACATAGGTAGGTGTGGGTATGGCAAGGGTATATGTGATAATAGAATGTACTTACTTTGGCAAACTTATCACTCAGAGCCAAATGAGAAAAACTAATGAGAGGGTTTTGGACTTCCAGAAAAGAAAGACAAGTGCTGCAGGTCATCCAAAAGCCACAGTGATGAAGACTAAGACAATGAAGGCTTGTTAATGCTGTTTTGTTTTACTAGAGAAAGAATTGCTCCTATAATTGGTGATCTGACATTATATCCTTTCATTCTGTTTCAGTCAGTGGTGTCAGAGTTATCAGTAATGATGAGGTTCACTGTCACCTCACATCTGGTGTTACAGATGTTCAAGTGCTGCCTTTGTGGAATTACCACCCAGCACCCAGCCCTGCTCATTGTGGGAAAAAACCCAATATCTCAGCTCTGTGTGTTTGACTGGCTTAATGCACACCAGGTGATGAAACCCAGATTTGGGACAAAAGGTTAGGTGACCTGAATGGGACTGCACTGCTCTGCCTTGCCTGGTTTGTCTTGCTGCATGTGACAGGAGGAGGGACTGCAGTGGACTCCAGTGTGCATCCACATGTTTGATCAGGGACTCCCTCAGCTCCTCTGCCTTGTCAGGCATTAAGGGACAGCAGGTGCAATGCTTGGATTGAGATATCATGGAAATTCAGGAAAGAGGAATTGTATACCACTTGTACTCTTTAGGATGAATCTTAAGACATAGGGACAAATTTAAAAGGCGATTTTCAACCAGAAAGAAATAAAAAAAAAATTAATCATTATAGCAACTAATGGAGGAATTAAAATTAAATGTTGTAATTAACCTTCTCAATTAGAAGATAGATAAGAATATACTCAAAATGGGTACTTTCTGTATTTATAATTTTGATACATTTTAAACTTTTCATTCTTATTCAGTTTTGTTATGCTGTACAGTTATGAAGTTTGTGATCACTGTAAAGAGTTACTCCACATAATGCCACCAATAATTATCTAATCTCCAGTGCCCTATCCTAAAAGACATCAACTTGTAAAGTGCACCTCTTGAACAATGGAATTAGAAATGCTTTTGGAGAACTGAATTGACAGGCACATCAAGTACCAAGGGTGTTGCTAAAGAAAGCTTTGGAGGTGACACTGCTTGAAGAACAAGGACTCTGCACATCATACATATCACCACTGCCTGAACTGAAGAAGCTGGAGTGAAGATGCTAAGCTTGTAGCCATCATGATATCATTGCCTTATGATATTGCCTTATGATATCATCATGCCTTGTGATGTTTGGACTCATGGGGTGACGGGATTGCATTGTTGAGATGTCATTTGAGTGTGTGGTTTTTGTGATCCAAGCAATCAGCCCTTGTGACTGCACAGCCTGAACAATGAAGTATCTACTTTTGTGTCTTTATAATATCTATAATCATACATGCTTATGAGTGATTTCTGTTCCATAAACTTGCTCGAAAATAAACTTTAATTGTTTGAGCAATAGAATTCATGCTTTGACTATAGAGAAAAAGACCTTGAGTTTCATTTCATCTTTATCTGATCAAGGGGCTTTTGGATGGTGTCAGAAGACTGTCAATCTTTGTTTACCCTCACAGGATAACTTTTCCCTGAAAGGGAAACTCTGGCCTGGGAGATGGAATCTCCTTTGGCTGTTGTCTGGGTCAGGCCATGGGATGTGACAGTCCTGGGCTGTTGTGCCAGCAGCAGGTGGTTGTGCTGGAGTGCCCTGACATTTGCTGTAGCCCCACAGGGCTGTGCTTGCCCACTCAATTGAGCAGCTGCTCTCAGTGAGATTGGAGCACCCCTGGCACCTCCAGTGTCAGCCGTGGCTTGCGTGGGCAGAGGAGGAAAAGGAGATTCCCCCCTGGCACTGCCTGGGTCTCCAGTGGGAGAGTGGGAGAAGCAGAGGTTGTGTGTCTAGAGGCGAACTGGCTGTGCTGGAAAGGAGGGAGGGAGGGGACATGAGCACTGATGACTTCAGTGTGTGTCCCATTGGGTTCCTGGGGAGCCCCAGGGAGAGGTGGAGGGAGCCCCGAGAGAGTTGAGCAAGTGGCAAAGTCTGGCGCTGGTCCTGTGCTGCTGGGCCGGGCTCCTGAGCCTGAGAGAGCTGCTGGCAAGCAGAGAGTGCTGCAGAGAGAGAGCTCTGGGCAGGAGCAGCTCCTCTGCAAAGCGCAGCAGGGCTGAGGGCACTGCCTGCAGGCAGCAGGGCAGGGGAGAGAGAGGAGGGAGAGAGAGGAGAAAGGCAGCCTGGGCTGGGAGGAGAGCTGAGAGCTGCCTGGGCTGGGGGAGAGAGAAATCTTCCCAGCCTCTGCCATGGTGAGTCTCTGGCTGCGGGGCAGTGAAGCTGGGCTTCCTGGAGGGGGTCTTCCTTCTCCAGCTGGCAGCCTGTGCCACAGCTGCTGGGATCCTTGCGGAGGATTTTGGTGGGCAGGAAGCAAAGGTTTGGCAGAGCAGGGTTGTCCTGGAGCAGTGTCAGAGGGAGAGGCCGTGGAGCTGCCTTCTGCTGGGGATGGCTGTAGGGGCTGAGGGTGTGTGTGCAGGCAGGGGTGCCCAGGGCTGTCCTTCAGAGCAGGGTCCTGCAGCCCAGGGGCTGTGTGCTGGGGAAGAGACTCTGCTGCTTGCCTGCCAGAGGCAGCTCTCAGCCTTGCCCTGGGAGCTCCCTAATGCTGGCAGAAGCTTTGGCTGGCAGGAGACAGGGAGCACAGGGCAGGGTCCTGGTGTGGGTTCTGTGACTGTTCTGTGGGACATCACTGGTTTCGGATCCACATCATACCACATCATACATATTTCTGAAGGGATTTTCATAAGCACAGTCAGGGCACTGATTTCTGCTGGGAAGTTTGTCTTTCCTCAGGCTGCACTTCTATTTCTTTGCAGGGTTGGAGGGAACCTCAGCTGTGGAGGTGGGATCAGGGGCTGTGATTACCTACACCTTCACCTTCTGTTTTTTTGGGAACCTTCTCGGATTTCAGGTGTCTTCATGCTCCACCACCCTACATCCATGATCTCCTTCCCAGGTCCATCAAGGTCTGTGTGACAGCATAGCCCTCAGCCAGCCCATGGGGTCTGGAGTGTTAGGCACCTCCTCCTCCATCTGCTCACAGGAGAGGGGAAGTGCATCTGTGCTGCCATGTGCCCACCTCCCCCTGCCCAGGGGCTGGAGTTGCCTGCCAGGCATTATCACCCTCTGGAAGGGTTGTACAGAGCTGGGGGAGCGAAAGGCTTTCCTGAGTGCCTTTCCTCTGCCTCTCTCCATGCCCCCCTCAGCTGCTCTTGCTGTTGATGTCAGGCTGGGAGTGGGAGTTTCAGCTGCAGGCACAGCTCTTGTGGCTCCTGCCATGCAGATGGTTTCAGGCAAGGAGGTGTCCAGCTGTGCTCTGCCCTGGGAAGCTCTGGGCAGTGCAGGCTGAGTGAGGCTGGGCAGGGAGCTGACCTCCCTTCATCAGATGCCCTCATTCCATCCCTGGGCTGTCTCCTTGGGCTGCCTGTCCAAGCTGGGAGCTGCCTTCCAGAAGGCACAATGAGCCTGGTGTGTCCTGGGCTGGAAACGGGGTGTTGAGACCTTGGGAAAGGGTCAGACACTGAGTGCTCTGAGCCGGGCCCCTCTGCTCTCAGCAGGGAGAGACAGAGACACAGCCCAGCTCCCCCTTATCTGCATGCAGCTGCAGGCAATGCTCTTTGCTCCCTCTGTTCTGCCTGAGTGCTGCAGCAATGCTGAGGGTTTTGGATACTCAAGAACACTCCTCAGAGGAAATGACAGAAGACAAAAGAAAATACAAAAATAAACCTCTTAAGCTGCTACCTGTTGTGAGGGTTCTTTTACACAGGGAGGACAGCAGCTGCAGTGCCTTTGTCATCACTAACTATCTAATTTGAAAAATGTGCACTCTAGGGTTTGTCCCTGTCCCCACTATTCTGATGAAGCCTCTGTTGCACAGCTGGGACAACTCCTTGGCAGCCAGTGAACAGAATCCCTGCTCCTACTGACACAAACAGCAACAAGCAGGGCTACATCCATGGGCTTCATGGAAGAACTCCTAGAAAAGTGCATGTGTGAAGGATGGAGATATGGAAGGGAAATGGGTCTCATTTTTTAGGGAATTGTGTCATAAATTTTTGTGTTTCCTCCTCAAACAGCTCCCCATGCTTTTAAAAGCAGTAGATGTCCAACAGCAGCTCCATCAGGCAGTTCCTCCTCCTGGCATTTGCAGACAGGCGGGAGCTGCAGCTCTTGCACTTCTGGCTCTTCCTGGGCATCTACCTGGCTGCCCTGCTGGGCAACGGCCTCATCATCACCACCATCGCCTGTGACCACCACCTCCACACCCCCATGTACTTCTTCCTCCTCAACCTCTCCCTCCTCGACCTGGGATCCATCTCCACCACTCTGCCCAAAGCCATGGCCAATTCCCTCTGGGACAACACCGACATCTCCTACAAGGGATGTGTTGCACAGCTCTTCTTCTTTGTCTTCTTCATCTCAGCAGAGTTTTTTCTCCTAACCATCATGTCCTATGACCGCTACGTGGCCATCTGCAAACCCCTGCACTACGGGACCCTCCTGGGCAGCAGAGCTTGTGTCCAAATGGTAGCAGCTGCCTGGGGCACTGGGTTTCTCTATGCTCTGCTGCACACAGCCAATACATTTTCCCTGCCCCTCTGCCAGGGCAATGCCCTGGACCAGTTCTTCTGTGAAATCCCCCAGATCCTCAAGCTCTCCTGCTCACACGCCTACCTCAGGGAACTTGGGCTTCTTGCTTTCGGTTCTTTTCCCTTTTTAGCATGTTTTGTATTTATTGTGTTCTCATATGTAGACATCTTCAGGGCTGTGCTGAGGATCCCCTCTGAGCAGGGAAGGCACAAAGCCTTTTCCACGTGCCTCCCTCACCTTGCTGTGGTCTCCCTGTTCCTCAGCACAGCCATCTTTGCCTACCTGAAACCCCCCTCCATCTCCTCCCCATCCCTGGACCTGGTGCTGTCATTTCTGTACTCGGTGGTTCCTCCAGCAGTGAACCCCCTCATCTACAGCATGAGGAACAAGGAGCTCAAGTGCTCTCTGAGGAAATGGTTAGGGTTTTTCAGCAGCCATAGGCTGCGTCCTGTTCCATTCTGATGACATGTAGTATCTGTCAGGACATTGCAAGTATGAATTTCTTTACATTTTTTTCCTTCCTCAAATATAATTTACTTTTCTTCACATTAATGTCATTATTCGTTTTTCTTACTTTAATATCCACCCATTTTTTGACCGACAAACATTGAGCCTCCACTTGATTTAAGTATAATATACTAGGAGCAATTATCATCTCTGCTGTCTCTGTTCAATGCATGAATGGGAAGTGAAAGTCCCTCCCTGGCTGCAGCAGCCCTGGGAAGGCTGCTCTGTGCCTGGAGCAGTCAGAGCTCTTGAGAAGCACAAGGGCCAGTGCTTTTGTGCTGGGCTGGGCAGAGGGGATGGCCCCGAGGGGCTGCAGAGCTCTGCGGATCTCCTGGAGAGGAGAGCAGGGGACACAGGGTGCCTCCTGCTCCTTTTGCCATGCATGGTCACCCATCTGGGGCTCTGAGCTCTCTCTGCCCCCCAGGAGCTGCTGTGCCCTTCAGAGGGGCTGGGGCTGTGTTGGGACTGCCCAGAGCAGCCTGGGCTGGGCACTGGTGTGGGGCCAGCAGCAACTGGGCTGTGCTGGGAGAGAGGGGAGGGGAGGTGGGAGAGCCTGGAGGGAGCTGTTCTGGGCTGGCAAGTGAAACCCTGGCAGAGAAAGCCAAGGGTGTGTAACTGGCCCTGCATGGCCATGGAGGGGAGACACCAATGGTGCTGACAGACTCAATGCCTTCTGGGATGGAGTCTTTCCTCAGGAGCTCTCCCAGGCCTCTCTGCTCCATGCAAAGTGTCAAGGAGCAGCAGAGCTCACCTAGAGAGAAATCTCAGAAGGACAAGTGCCAGTGTCTGCCCCTGCAGGGGATTCACCCGGGCCATGGCACAGGCTGGGGCTGCCTGGCTGGGAGCAGCCCCATCGGAAAGGTCTTGGTGGGCACTTGTCATGACCCGGGGAGGGCACCCAGGGAGACACAGCTCGCACACCCCTTGATATCTGAACTCCTTGTCAGAGAGGAACCAAGGTGCTGCTGGGTCCAACCTGAGTGCCAGACCTGGCCCTGCTGGGCAGAGGGACTGAAACCATACGGTCCCAGAAAATGCTCAACAGCTCCTCTGACACCACTGACTGGTACAGAGGGAAAGGACTGAGGGTCACATTATCACTTAGAGGAGCAATTCTTTCTCTAGGAAAGAAACAAAACAGGCCTAACAAAATCAGACAAACAAACAGCGATAAGAGGAATGTCCTGGGGCATTCCTAAATCCCCAGCCCAGAGCAAGACTAAGTAGAGGGATGGGATCAGAAGCATCCATCCCAGACTCTGAGGCACACACTCTTCTCAGCCCACATCACCCTTAAGTCTGTCCATGAGTTTTTTACCCATCCCAGCAAAACTCCAGACTGTACATTGGGGAAGTTCCCACAAAGGTGGTCATGGCAGTCCTTTTGGAGTGATTATAGGAAATACATGTCTGGTCTTTCACATCCCTGCACACCCAGACAGTTCTATGACTTTATGATGGAACTTCTCTTGGTAGTCCAGAACCTCCACAAAGGTCACCCTGGCAGGTTCAGACTGGAGGGAAAGAACAAGAGGTCGCGCCCCCAGGGTATCCTTGTTTTAGATGTTTACCCAGTGGGGTTCTGGATCAGCCCAAGATTTTTTTTCAAGGCAAAGCCAGTGAGAGCAGAGAGACACCAGAGAAGGTCTGGAAATGTTGGGGTGAGAGTTAGGTGGGAAAGCAGGAAGGGTGACAACAGCCTGAAGGGAAGGAGCTGCAGGCATGGACAGTGTAGGACAGCCTGCAGGAGAGGTGGCCAAGGGCTGTGTCAAGGAGTGAGGTCATTGTCCCCTTGGCCAAAGCAGTGTCCTGGGCCACCAAGGCTGGGGAGGGGAAACCAGTATAGACCATTACAGACCAGTAGAATACAGTATAAAGCAGTATAACCAGTATCTACCAGTATAAACCTGTATAAACCGGTATAGACCAGTAAAAACCAGTACAGACCAGTATAATCCAGTATAACCAGCATAGATCAGTATTTACCAGTATTGACCAGTACAGACCAGTATAGACCAGTATAAACCTGTACAGACCAGTATAAATCAGTTTTACCAGTATAAGCCAGTATAACCAGTATAAACCGGTTTAGACATGTATAGACCAGTATAAACCAGTATTGCCAGAAAAAACCAGTACAGACCTTTTTAGACCAGTATAAACCAGAATAACCAGTATAGGCCTGTATCGACCAGTATAACCAGTACAGATCAGTATAACCAGTATAGACCAGTATAACCAATATAGACCAGTACATGCCAGTATAGACCAGTATAACCAGTATAAATGAATATAAGCTGTACAAACCAGTATAGACCAGTAAAGCCATTATTAACAGTATAAACCAGTATAGACCTGTATCGACCAGTATAACCAGTATAGAGCAATATAGACCAGTACAAACCAGTGTAGACCACTATAAACCAGTATAAAGTAGTACAGACCAGTATAGACCAGTTTAATGAGTATAGACCAGTATAGAATAGTACAGACTAGTACAGACCAGTATAAACCAGTACAGACCAGTATAACCACTACAGACCAGTGCAAACCAGTACAGACCAGTACAGAGCAGTATAGGCCAGTATAAACCAGTATAAGTACTATACACCACTATAGGCCAGTTAAACCAGTCCCTCCCAGTCCATCCCAGTTGCTCCCAGTTGACTTCCAATGGGTCCCAGACCCTTCCAGTTGACTCCAAATCCCTCCCAGTTGCTCCCAGTTGGCTCCAAATCACTCCCATTTGTCTCCCAGTCCCTCCCAGTCCCTTCCAATCCCCTCCCAGTTTCCTCCCAGTTCCATCCCAGTCTCTCCCAGTCCATCCCAGTTGCCTCCCAAACCTCTCCCAATTCCCCCAAGTTCCCTCCCAGTCCCATTCCAATCCTTCCCAGTTCCCTCCCAGTTCCCCCTAGTCCCTTGCCAATCCCCTTCAAGTTCCCTCCCAATCCCTCCCAGTCCCTCTAATCCCCCTCCCAGTCCCTCCCAATCCCTCCAAGTCCCTCCAACCCCCTTCCAATCCCCTTGCAATCCCCTCCCAATCCCTCCAAGTCCTCCCAAGTCCCCCCCAGTCCCCTCCCAGTTCCCTCCCAGCTCCCTCCCATTTCCCCCCAATCCCCTCTTAATCCCTCCCAGTTCCCTCCACGTTCCCCCCAATCCCTCCCAGTTCCCTTCACGTTCCCCACAATCCCCTCCTAATCCCTCCCAGTTCCCTCCCACTTCCGTCCCAATCTCTCCCAGTCCCTCCGAGTTCCCCCCAGTCCCCTCTTAATTCCTCCCAGTTCCCTCCCAGTTCCCCCCAATCCCTCCCAGTTCCCTCCACGTTCCCCCCAATCCCTCCCAGTTCCCTCCACATTCCCCACAATCCCCTCCTAATCCCTCCCAGTTCCCTCCCACTTCTGTCCCAATCTCTCCCAGTCCCTCCCAGTTCCCCCCAATCCCCTCCCAATCCCTCCCAGTCCCCTCCCAGTCCCTCCCAGTCCCTCCCAGTCCCTCCCAGTTCCCTCCCAGTCCCCTCCCAATCCCTCCCAGTTCCCCCCAATCCCTTCCCAGTCCCTCCCAGTCCCTGGGAGGTTACAAGTTCTGTATCTTTGTTGTTCCTTTTTCTTTCTACCTGAGGACATTCTGTCCGTGCTGGGTGATGCCAAGAACGACCATTCCCTTTCTTAGGGGGAAATGCAAAGTGCAGCCTGCAGGGCGTTCTTGATGGCAGTGCAGAAAGCAGCTGCCGTAGGAAAGAGAGGCTGCTGCGGGCTTTTGGAAAGGGACACTTGTCATGCATTGCTCCTCCTGCCCCTAAGGGAAGGTGTCCTGCAGGCAGGGCAGGAACGGGCTCGCTGCCGCTGCCCCCATCCCCTCATTGTGTGACAGGACAATCGCTGCCAGCGCTCGGGGCTCCCCGCAGAGACCCCGATGATGCTGGTGCCATGCGGGGTGGGTGGGTGGGGATGAAGTGGCAGCGTGGGGACAGGAGTGCGCTGAACGAGCGGCAGCTGCTGGATGGAGGGTACAAGTGGTGGCACTGACAAGGCGGTTGTGTCAAGGTGGTGGAGGCAAATTATGCCAGACCTTTCTCAAGGAGCCAATGAGAGCAATGTTGTGTTTGGGGAGGTGAGGAGCAATGCTCTCCATGGAGTGTTGGACCTCCAAGGCTTTTCCTCACTGTCCAGTCCAAGCCTCTTGAAGAGTCACTCTGTACCACTAGTAGCAGAACTGAATTTTTTAAATTGAAAACAACTAAAACAGAGCTTTTCAATAACTTGTGTTAGATGCTCTTTGTTATCTTCCTCCACAGTGAAGCCTCTCCAATTAGCTGTGCAAATCTTGAACACTAAAAACATCACAGGAAAAGACATGGCTGGTCCGTACTCTAATGGTCCCCATGGTGCCAGAGGGTCTGAATCCATGATCCTCAGGTACTGATAGGAGACTGAAAAAAACACATCTTTAGAAGTTAAAGCCAAAACAAAAAACAAAGTTATCGTAAAGCATTGATTGGCTCCATTGGGTCCCATTACTGACAAAGCCTCCCCAGAGACTTGTTAGAGCAGATCACTGGAGGCCATGATTGCAGGGAGGCAAAGATTCTGTAAAGGTGGCTCTGAAAGCAAGGATTTTTCATTATTTATTTATTAATGCAGCATTGAGGACAAACTCTGACC
Source organism: Calypte anna (assembly GCF_003957555.1). Classification (NCBI taxonomy): domain Eukaryota; kingdom Metazoa; phylum Chordata; class Aves; order Apodiformes; family Trochilidae; genus Calypte; species Calypte anna. The sequence goes on along the minus strand of NW_022045449.1, from coordinate 439,677 downwards.
TCCAGTCAATGGAAAGGCAGAGCTCATCCCTCACTTGTCAGTCAAGACTCTTCCTACAGACAGTACAGTGTGAAAATGAGTAATAAATTTTCTGACCTGTCTTGACCTCCTGAAGAAGGGGAAAGGAAGTCCAGAGATTCAAGAGAAAATGACTCCTGGTAGACCATGGTGGTTGAGGCAGCTGCCATGTCTGAGGTGAAAAAGCCCTTGGTCCTCTTGGGCCTTTAAGCCTTCCAGAGCCCTTGGCACCCTCTCCTGCAGGCTGCCCTACACTGTCCATGCCTGCAGCTCCTTCTTTAAACTGCTTTAAAAAGGCTTTAAACTGAAAGACAAGGAGGGAAGGACCAAAGATGGCAATGATGGCATCACCCCTACAATTGATCTGGGATAAAACCAGGCCTGCTGACCCAAGGAGTCCAGCCTGGACTTTCCCAGGGCTGCCCTGGTGATGAGACAGTAATTGGGCATGAGGGAGGAGGAACATGGAACCATTTTTCTGTATATTTGTATATATGTAGTAATTTTTCCTTTTCATCATTACTGTTTCATTAAAGCTGAGTAGTTTATTTTCCAACCCATAAGTCTCTGTCCCTTATTCTCTCTCCTTTCTTTATCAGGGTGGGGAGGGGCATTAATAGAGAGCATTTGTCATTCAGTTAATTGCTGTCCCAGTGTTAAACCCTGACAAATTTATTGGTGCCCAACGTGGGGCTTAAGTTAATTAGCTTGAGCCCAGTTCAAATTTCAACTCATTCATATGAATAGTTTGAATTTTGACTTCAGTGGGAGGATACCCAGATGGCTCTGCTGAGTGGGAATCAAACAATTCTCTTTGGAAATCTCACAGGGTTAGAAATTAAACCAATAATGCTGTACCATACTCATAGTCCTTGATTGTCCACTAACTAAAGCCTTTTGCTCTGCTTGACATCCTGTCTCTCTAATGTGTCACTTGACTCACTCAGCATAGTGTCACTTTCAAGTTCCCTGAGGGTGCACTTGATCCCACTCTCTGTGTCACTGTTTAATATATGTAACAGGACTGGTCCCAGTATTGGACTCCTGAGGGACCATATTGAAATCTGAGCAGTCCCCAACACCTCCATACAAAGGAAGAATTGGCATTTCTAGGCTATTAATGGCCAGGTTATCAGAGGAGCACTCCAAAACGCAAAAGGTAACAATTAATCCAAAGACAGGAGCCAGATGGCTCAGCTGAGTGGGAATGAAACTATTTTCTTTGGAAATTTCACAGGGTTTGAAATTAAACCAATCATGCCGTAATTTTGGTACTTATGGTATGTGATCTATGGCTTTTTATCTGGGATTAGTGTTGCTCTGTGGTTCATTCTTGGTAAGAGCTGCTCAAGAACCGTAGTTGTGATATGGTCTTCTATCTACAGTGTTGTACATGGTACAGTGTTTTTACACACACCTAGGAGATACACATAGGATAAACACTTCATACACACAGGAAATATCCCTATAAAGAGGAAATATCCCTATAAAGAGGAAATGGGCTGCCCACAGGTCAAAGCAGCCACGCCTGGAAAAGCTCTCAGGTATCTGAAAGAATTGGCTGTACGAGATGTGATCTCTACCATGATGAGACTGCAGATCCTTATCACATGCCATGCCCTAAGCCTGTGAGGCAAAGGTTTGTGCATGCTGCACCATCCCCATTTAACCCTACACTGTCAGTAATGTTATGGGTTCCTGGAGAAATGGAACCAGCTGTGGGTGATGGGATTAAAACAGCAGAAGAATATGAAGATGCTGTCATGGCTCCTCATGGGGCCTGGGTCTCAGCTGTAAAGGGAACAGCTGAGAAACTGCACCTACCCCGTCACAAAGCCCTGGTGGTGGCTGTTGATACTCCCAGGCCTGGAACTGTCTGGGAGCAGGTCACAGAATCATGGAATCATGGAATGGGTTGGGTTGAAAGGGTTCCAGATCATCTTGTTCGAACCCCCTGCATGAATGGGCAGGGACACCTCCCACCCAACTGAAGCCAACCCTGTCCCTGTCCCCATGAAACTCACTGGAAATCTAGATACAGAGAGACAAAAGCCATCTCACCTTCCTGCCCTTTCAACAGCCATACTCATATTGCTTAAATGTGACTTTTTCTAAAATTTCATGTGTTTCAGTTAGTAACTGACATCACCCTGGTGCAGGATGCTTCAGAGCTGCAGATCCACATCTCCCTCTCCATGCTTCTCCATTGGCTGCAGGGGACAGCTGCCCTCTCCCCACAGCCTGCAGGGGAACTTCTGTTCCTGCCCTTCCTTCTTTCACTGATCTTGGGGTCTTGTGGAAGGCTGGCAGCAGGCTTCCACCTCCTTCTCCATGGACATCTCCAGCATTCTCTGCCACAGACATTCCATGGTCACCCAGGGCAGCTCCTGACTCCTGAGGGAGGTACTCTCCCAGATAAGGGCACCCCAGGTCTCCACACCCCTTATATACCCCTAGGGTCACTGCAGAGCCCCCCATGACAATGGTGTCCAGGCACCAGACCCTGCATCACAAAGCCCTGGTGGTGGCTGTGGAGACGCCCAGGCCTGGAACTGGAAGGGTTAAAGATCACCTAATTCCAACCCAACCCGTTCAATTATTCCATGATTCTGCTCAACTGAAACCAACCCTGCCCCCGTCCCCATGGAACTCCAATCCACAGCATCAGATCAGTCAGTAGTAGTGTCGCTTGGAGCTGCTCAAGGATGAGGTACCCGTGCTCTTCCTGCTGCTTGATCCTACAGATCATTGCCATGACCCTCCAGATCATTCTGAATCACAGAATACCTCAGGCTGGAAGAGACCCCTGAGAATCTGCTTGTATGAGTTCCCTGCTCAAGGGAGGATGAACCACATTGAGGTTGCTCAAGGGCATCCCCAGCGTGGCTTCATCCACAAAGAGGCTGAAAGTGCCTTTTTTCCCACCCCACATTGGGATTACAAAGACAGGATAAAGTGTTGGTACAAGTTCTGAACACTGAGGCATCATCACTGCTTGCCAGGAGGACTTTGAATCCCTGATGGCACTGTGACCCTCATCATCTCGTGAACTTCCCACCCACCACATCACCCACCTCTTCAATCCAGACATCACCAGGCTGGCCACAACAGGACAATGGTAGACCATGGCAAAGGGCTTGCTAAAGGCCAGGTGCACCCCATGCCTTTCTGTCCCCTGCCCACTCTGCTTCACCAATCCTCTCTTTGTCCCTCACCTGCCTGGAGCAGGCTGGACCCCATCACTGTCCCAGGGACTGAGGTTATAGAATCATAGAATCGTGGAATGTTTGGGGTTGGAAGGGACCTCTAGAGATCATCCAGTCCAACCCCTCTGCCAAAGCAGGATCACCCAGGGCAGGCCACACAGGAACATACCCAGGGATGTGTTGAAAGTCTCCAGAAAAGGAGACTCCACAGCCTCTCTGGGCAGCCTGTTCCAGTACTCTCTCTACCTCACAGACAAGAAGTTTCTCCTCATGTTGAGGTGGAACTTCCTATGTTCGAGCTTAAACCCATTATTCCTTCTCCTATTAATGGACACCACTGAAAAGAGATTGGCCTATTCCTTTGGACACCCACCCCTCAGATATTTAGAGGCATTCATAAGATCCGGTCTAAGCCTTCTTTTCTCATGGCTAAAAAGCCCTTATGCTCTCAATCTTTCTTCATAGAAGAGATGTTCAAGTTCCTTAACCCTCCCCCTAGCTCTCCCTTGGACTGTCTCCAGCAGATCCCTGCCTCTTGAACTACTGGATCCACTATTGCAGGTGTGGTCTCACCAGGGCAGAGAAGAGGCGTAGGAAAACCTCCCTAGATATGCCAGACACACTTTTCCTGGTGCACCCCTGGACACCATTGGCCCTCTTGGCCACAAGGGCCCATTGTTGAAACATGGATAATTTCCTGTCCACTGGGACTTCACATTTTTCTTCATGGAGCTGCTTTCCAGCAGAATGTCCCCTAATCTTCACTGGTGGTTTGTGTTATTCCTACCCAGATGCAGGATTCTACCCTTGTCCCTATTGAATTGGATGAAGTTCACCCTTGCCCAGCTCTCCAGCCTGTCCAGATCCCATGGAGAGCAGCACAGCCTTCTGGTGTCTCAGCCCCCTGTCCCAACTTTGGATCAACAGGAACTTGCTGAGGTTAAACCCTATCCCCTCATCTAGGTTGCTGATGAAGAGATTGACCAAAACTGGACCCAGTACTGATCCCTGGGGAACACCACTGGCCACAGAATTCCAACTTGACTCTGTGCCACTCATCACAACCCTCTGAATACTGTTTTGAGCCCATTACCACTCCACCTCACAGTCCAATCATCTGTCCCACATTTCTTCAGTTTTGTTATGAGGATATTAAGGGAGACAGTGTCTAAAGCTTTACTGAAGTCAAGGTATATGACATCCACTGCTCTCCCTTCATCTACCCATTTGGTCATCCCTTTGTAGAAGGATATCAGCTTAGTCTTTTCCTTAGTAAACCAATGTTGGCTGCTCCTGAGAACCTTCTTTGTGTTTGCACACTCAGACTACTACTGAATAATCTGTAAGGCAGACTTCTCCTTTCCCGCTCAGTATTGAGAGATACATTTACCATTGAAGAGATGTGGAATCCCCTCAGTTTCAATACAAATTTTCTCCTTCCCCTCTTTCATCCTCCTGTGTGGTATTAACTGTAGCAAAATGGACCTTCCAGTACCTGTAGGGACCCAGTGGAATCCTGAAGAGGGACTGTTTCTAAGGGCTTGGAATGAAAGGATGAGGAGCAATAGGTTTAAGTTAGAACTTTATTTGGATTGGATGTTAGGAAAAAGTTCTTTACCAAGAGGGTACTGGAAAAAATGGAACAGGTAGCCCATGGAGGTGGCTGAGGCCTCATCCCAGGAGATATTCAAGGTCAGACTTGAGGAGGCTCTGAGAAAACTGATTTGGCTGAGGCTGTCCCTGCTTAATGCATGGGGTTGGACTATATGACACTGTGATGTCCTTACCACGAAAAATAATTGTGTAATTTTATGATTCTATGATCTTCAGACACCTCATTTACCATAGAGCAGGCCCAGAGCTCACCAAAGATGGGGTTTAGAAGCCCAAATCTGTTGGATGAGCCCAGGGGCGGTTTACACAGACTGATGGGCCAAGGCTCAGTGCTGTGGAGACTCTGAGAAGTAGATTAGTATCCTGGGGGTGCCTGAAGGGTGGGTTTGGGCATGGTGGAGCTTTTCTTCACAATGGGAAATAGCTTGGGCAAGAAAGAATGGCCCCAAGTATAGCTGGGGATGGCTGGAGTGGAGAGCAGAAGAAAGAAATGTCACTGCAAGGGCCATGCTGGGGAACACCACATCCCCCAGAAGGAGCCTGGATCAGCCCAAAGCTCTGTGTGCCAAGGCAGAGGCAGGGAGGACACAGAGATGTCAGGAGAGGAAGGGGACAGAAAGGTGGGGCAGGTGGGTGAAGGAGCAGAGCCTGCAGGGCAAGACACACTGTGGAAAAGCTGGAGGCACACTTGGCAGAGCCAAGCTCTCCATGCCTTTGCTTTGATGGCTCTTGTCTCTGTCCCTGATGGCCATGGGGAGACAAGTAGAGCTTCCAGCAGCACTGGCGCTCAGGGCCTCCTTGTCCATGTGCAGGAGGCTGGGAGGTGCCGTGCCATAGTCCTGCCCTTGGCATTGCCCATCTCCAGATGCCAGTGCTGGCAGGAGAAGAGCCCTGAGGGCTGAGGGAGGGAGAGGATCTCCCTCCCTTGCCAGGGGCTGGGGCTCAGGGCTGGCACCTTTGGGGAATGGGCTCAGGGCTGGGCCCGTTGCAGTCCTGACACACAGCCAGGCTTTCTCAGCACCAGAGCCACCTGCACCTTCCTTTTCCCCACCTGCCATCACTGCTTCCTGCTTCCTGCTCCCCCTACACCCTGCAGGGGATGCTGCTTTCTCAGGGCTGTCCCTCAGGGGGACCCAGGCACACGCCAAGAAACTTTGGAAACTTGGGACTCTGCCTTGGACTTTCTTGTGGAGAAAGCAGCTTTTGCAGCTTCCTCTCCTTTCCTCTTGAGCAATTGTCATGGGCTCAGCATCAACCCCCCAGAGAGCTCATTTGAGCTGTGAGCTGGGCTCCTGGGATGGAGGGAGCTGCTGGCAAGTGGGCAGTGCTGCAGAGAGAAAACTCTGGGCAGGAGCAGCTCCTCTGCATAGCGCAGCAGGGCTGAGGGCACTGCCAGGGTATCTGGGGGAGATGAGCAAGGCAGAGAGAGCTTCAAGGGGGTGAAGATGGAGGGGATGAGTGCCAGCTGAGTGGAGGAGAATCTTCCCAGCTTCTGACATGGTGAGTTTCTGGTGCAGGGCAGTGAAGCTGGTGCAGTTCTTGGAGGCATCTCCTAAAGCTGCAGAGCCCCAGCTTTTGGGAGCTGTAAGGGGGGAAGGGGCTGGAGGTGGAAGGGGAACTGTGAAGAGGAGTGAGGGTGTGTGTTCAGGCAGGGGTGCCCAGGGCTGTCCTTCAGAGCAGGGTCCTGCAGCCCAGGGGCTGTGTGCTGGGGCAGGGACTCTGCTGCCTGCCTGCCTGCCAGGGGCAGCTCTCAGCCTGCCCAGGGAGCTCCCTGCTGCTGGCAGAAGCTGTGGCTGGCAGGAGAGAGGGAGCACAGGGCAGGCTCCCGGTGCTGCTGAGAGAGGGGTGAGTTGCTTAGGGCTGCTCACAGCTCCAGCTGATGCCCAGAATATTTCTGAGAGGACTTTTCAGGAGTCCCTTCAGGGCAGGGCTTCACTGCTCCTAGCTGGGCTCTCCTCAGGCTCAGCTTCCACTTGTCTCTTCAGGACATGGAAAACTCTTTCTGCACTCTGCAGAAGGCACAGAGACCCCAGTTCTCCTCAGCCGTTGTCTGAGCTTCTCCTGAGCCCCTGAACATTCAGAGATGGCCCTGGACAGGTCCTGCTTCTTCCAGGAGGGGTCTGCAGGGCAGAGCTGAGCACCCAGTGGGTGGGATGGGGGCTGTGAGCACTGACAGAGAGGAGAGCTGGGGACAGAGAAGCTACTCTGCTTTCACTTGTCTCTGGCTCAGCTTTTTGGAATGGAAACTCAGCTATGCAGGGGAGAGCAGGGGATGAGACTCCTCAAGCATTACGTGGAGGGGGACTGGGAACTTCAGGAAGTGCCTTCACCCACTACCCCCCAGCAGCTCAGCTCAGCTCATCTCAGCTCAGCCTCCTCTTTCCATTTTCCTCAGGGGATGTGTGCCCTGTTCTTTAGCCCCTGCACCCCCTGAGTGGCTGCAGGGCAGAGCTGGGCACCCAGGGGCCGGGTTCTGTGAGCAGGGGCAGGAAGGGCGATAGGGCCAAGGAATCAGCTCCTGGCTGGGGCAGCTCCAGGCAGCAGATGTGTCAATGGCAAGGAGGTGTCCATCTTCTCTCTGCCCTCTGGAACTCTGGGCAATGCCCTCGGTGAGGCGTGGGAGTAGCTGACCCTCCCTTCATCAGACCAGCTCCCCCTACCCTGCATGCAGCCACAGGCTATCCTCTTGCCTTGCTCTGT